>NW_027514115.1:942500-1242500 GCF_048772815.1 Callospermophilus lateralis
AAGTGAATCCAATGTGTATGCAATTATGTGCTGCACAATATTCTTCCCACTCTCATCCAGAACAATGGCTTGACATTAACTTCGCCCCAAGTAAGACGCAATTAGAGAAGAAGAGTTAGAAATTCTGTGAATACATATCTGGAATGGAAAATGCTCAGGAGTTCACAACCTTGGAGGTGGTAGAGGATTTTCCAAAAGTAGGGGACAGGGTTGATCACCCAACATGATCTTTCATTAAAATTGTGAGCTATCTTGCCACAAAGCCATGAAAAGATAATTTTTGCTTTACTATAAATTACTGAAAATTCTGAACCTGCTTAGAATGCCTGACCATGTTTTGAACTCACCCATGCCTGGCTCTCTGACCAGAAAACGGCCCTCTCTGAAACTTTAATGACACCTCATAAATATTCGCCTTCCCTGGCCAGACAATGACCCTCTCTGAGGCTCTAATGGTCCTCATAATTTCTGATGCTGGGGCCAGAAAAAACAAATGTAAACTACAATTAGTGTGATGCTTGTCAAAGTTCTGTTTTCTGTAACCCCCCTTTTGTGTAACTTTCTGGGCTATAAAGCTGGGCTGTAGGAAAGGTGGGGTTGCTGTCTTGTTCCCGCCATTTTGAGAGGGAGAGGCAGCCCGGCTGCTTGAAATATTAAGCTTGCCTTAATTTGATTTTAATTGGAGTCAGTGGTCTTTTCTTGTGTCCTGGACTAACATTTTGGAGTTCCCCAGCAACATGACCCGACCAGATCACAAAGCCATACTGCTGGAAATTCTGAAGCTGGCCTATCCTCCAGGACTCCAGGCTGGAGAGCCAAGTTCCAAGGCCTTGGAATGAGCCTTCAGTCCGTGGATCACTGCAGTGAACCATCGCACTAAAACTATTATCAAGCACCTGGTGGAGGAGGCCTTCATAGGTAAGAGGCGCCTTTATAACATCTGATATCCGGTTAAGGGAGTTCTCTTCTGATGACAGAGAGGTGGCCTGGGAAGGCTCACATATACTCCTGTTCGGGACAGTAATAGGAATCCTTCTTTCCTCTGTTCTTTTCTGTAGGGAATACCTCTGAAAGTGTAGAGAGGTGCCGACTGGCACGCAGGAGCTCCTACCCCGGAGCTTTAGCAAGACGCTGCATTGCTCCTCTGGTTTTCTGTTTATTCGCCGAGTTTCTGTTTTTTTTTTTGTGTGTGTGTTTTGTTCTGTGTTCTAAATGTTTTTTATTTGTTTGTTTTTGTGCGTTTTGTTGTGTGATTTCTGTGGTAAAAACTTAAGGATATTGGACGTGAAAATGGGTAATAAAGCATGTAAGCCTGTCACCCCTTTGGACTGTGTTTTAAAGAAATGGGATGCACTATACCCCCCTTTGTTAAGCAGGATGAGAGAAGCCCCTAGCTGGCTGTCTGGAGCACACCCACTGCAGAGGGCAATGCCTGCTGGAGACCTAATAACTGAGTATCTCCCAGGTTAACAAGTGAAGCTCCTTTAAAACCCCTTGTCCCTCCAGATCAAGAGAGTCACAACTTTGGACAGAGTCCCCTGTTTTTATCCTTTGTTAGCAAAGCAGTAAACCTCCCTTTTACTTTTTCTCAAACCCTGTCCTTATATTAAATTGGTATTAATTGGCTTCAAGGTCCAGAACCGAAATTTAAGTTACAAATTTTGATACCCCCCCGACCCCGGAATTTTTGAGAGCTGACTACTGAAATGTTAGGAGATTCAGCGTGCTTGGGGTGGAACCAAACCAGAGGAGCTAATCCTGTTTAAGTAAAAGACGGGACTGAGGGACTCCCAGCAGCTGCCGAAGTCCTGTTGCTTCAGTAAATTCCCTCCTTCCTTCCCTGCACTGTAAGTATTATGCCACCTCTGTTTTCTTAAAAAAGAGAAAAAGAAAAAGGAGACACTAAATGCAGTAAAGTCACCATGGAGACCTTTGATATTACATTTCAGGTTGCCCCTCTGTGAAAACATCTTATGCCCTTGTGGGGACATCTATCATGCCACTGGTGTAGGAGATTTTTCTCTTATCTGCTGTTTTAAAGGCTTCTGTCCTGTCAGCCATAGTCTGGAGCTCCTTTCTGTCTGTCTTTTGTCTTTGTTTCTGGCCATTTAAGACATGTGCAATAATGTGTTGATATTATAAATTGTTTCTTGGGAATGATCTTAGCTGAATGTGTGTCTAAATGATGATGTTTTATTGTAACAATATGGTATCTGGATGGGTTTTTGTAGCATTGCTCAATCTTGCAGTAAAAAGTCGGGTTTAGGTAATTTTTTAGTTTATGATTTCAGATAATTCATGCCAGAGAACTTAAATACTTAAAATGGAAAACTAAAGAATTCTACTTCCAAGTTGGCAAGTAACTTCCCAATCATTTAGTCTTTTTTTTCACCAATTTTTAATTGGGTAGCCTGGGTAAATGTCACAGTGTGTCAGTGCATTAATTTGGACAAGGATAGTAAATCATAGTATGGTATCTGTTGACAAAACAAGATGTTAAGGTATAAAATTTTGAATTGTATCTTAAAATTGTATCATAATTTTCAACATCCTCACCTGAAAATTATGGTTAAAGTGCCTTAGGCCTGAGGTGCCCGCTCAGAATATCAGTTTTGTCCAGCTCCTTCCAGAACTCAGCCAGGACTTATGTTGAAATGTAAATGAAAGAAGCCTACAAGCTCAGTAGGAGACTGATCTGATGTCTAAGTGGGAAAAAAAAAAGGTAAATCGTATGGTATTTACTAATTACTGGCCAGTCATTTTTTCTAGGACTCTCATTTTTTTCCTTAGATTCTGTATTTTTTTTGAGCTCATTATTTTGATCCTAGAGAACTAGGTTAATATTTTTCTCATCAGTTCTATCTTTGACCAACAGTGGAGTTCTGAAACATTACAATGGAGATTTCACCTGTGAAAAGCTACAAGGCCTTACTATTATTATTTGTGCACACTTTTTTTATGTGTTGTATGTCCATATATCCATATGTTCGTATATCATATATATGATATACAAATTAACATATATAAGGAGCGATCATTAAAAAAAAGCACTCATAAAAACAAATTTTAAAAAGTGGATTCGAAGATCTTTAATTCACGTGAGTTAAATGGTTCACTTTAAATTTGGATAAACAAATAACAATAAATGTCTTTAAATTTAAGCTTACAAGTTTTTCTAGCTGCTCAAAAATCTAATAAAATATTAATGTCTATAAAATGTCTAATATGCCTTGGTTCTAGGACTTTTCCTTTAACAAAAAAATGGTTTACACTGTTCAATACATTTCTCTAATATTTTGATAAATAAGTGAAGTAAATTTGATATGGGATTACTCATTCATGAGTACTTTTGTTAGATATCTGATTGATTTAGTAAGGTCTGTATAAGTTTGTTCTAAAGTCTGTATAAGATTGTAAAAATCAGTCATGTGATAAAGCGACACAAATTTCTGAAAACAAAAGTTTACCCATAACATTGTGTTTATTTTTATTTTTTTAGAGCAAGCAACCATAAAAATTAAACAACTGATTAAATAAGAACTGTTATTTTAGAGCACTGTACTGGAATTTCTTTAAAAGCTAAATTTGGTTAATGTAAAAACATCAATGTCATTGTGATGCTATTAATGTGCTCATATCTTCCAGGTATACAAGTCTGTAAGGTAGAAACTTTAAAAGAGCATTACATCAAGCTGGTGTTCTGAAGTTGTATGGTAAAAAAAAAAATATATATATATATATATATATATATATTGGGGATTTATTTACTTGTTATCAATAAGATATGTAAAGTTTTAAGTTACTTTTTACATTGGGGAAAAATTTAAATATATTTTTAAGTTAATGAGCTCCTAATCTATGTAAAGGTTAAAAACTTTCAGCCTTTCTTTAATTCATGCTTTAAATGTGATATCATATGGTGTTAGCTAATGTTCATGTGACCTCAAACAATTTGTGTAAACTGTGTAAGATGATCAATAAAAAAAAAAAAGATCAGCTTTAGAACTAAAAGACTTAAGATTTATATAGAGCCCTGCCTTACCTGAGATAAGGCTCTGTGTCTCATCTTACAACATGTGAGAATAACTACGAAAGCAGTAGGTCAGATGTTATTTAATTTAAAGTTACGTTCAGAAGTTTTTTTTTTTTTTTTTCTGTCAAGATTACTAGGATCTCAAAAAGGGGATATAATTTATAACTCAGCCAAAAATTCAGGGTAGCTATTACACGAACTAAGTATTTTTACTCTTGTTAATTTTATTTTGTAATTTCCTTATAAGTTAACTAAAGATTCCCTGTTAGTGTTTTACAAAAGAGTTGCTTTTGAACACAACATTGGTTAATTTAAGATAATAAGGCATCACCTACAAGACAGAAAAATACAGATCCCAAATAATAAAAAGATAAATAATTTTAAATTATAGACATTAAAGCACAGTACTCTTAATATAAGGCTGTTAAAATTTATTTGTTGGATGTTTAAGATTAGGATTTAAAATTTAATTTAAATGAAAAGGGACAATAAAACAAATTTTGGCTCTTGACCTCTGAGTCAGTTTGTATCCAGGGAACAGGAGACTTCTCTAAAGAACTTTGCAACTCTCAGCCACATAAACTCCTGATCAGGAAGATTAATGAGGCCACTGGAGAACAGAAAGCCAATCAGTGCATTTTCTACGAAGAAGAGAGTCATCAGAGAAGGGAGATATTCCTGATGCTTCTGAGAGAAGCCACATGGTCAAGCAAGACCTGGAATCACCTAGCGCAAATGGCACTAGCAGAACTGAGAAGCTGCTCTCAAGTTTCCCCAGAAATGACTCCCATAAAATCTCAGCTGACTGTTAACAATAGATAGAAACAAAAGTCAGTTTTACTGCTTCATCTTAAACTCTTAGCAAAGACAGATAAACCCAAAATACAGCCATTCCTGGGCATTTTAAATAATAATAGTTATAATAATATTTTAACGTATACACTTTATGGTAGCCTCCCAAAATAAGTAAGACTGGAGGCTACAAAGAAAGATTCTCAGAGAGGAATGCCTGATGAGAATAAAAAGAGACTATCAAGAGGAGCTACCAGAGGCAGAAGTTTTTTGTTTAAGGCCTACAGATATTCCTAACCTACACAGGTAGGCTTGGTGTTTGCTAGTATGATTATCCAGCCCTGACTAACAGAATTAAAGGTTTCTCTATTACACACAGAGGTCATACTAGTAAAAGGAATTTGCAAGATCAGATGACATTAAATTATTAAACTGTATCTTATGGGGTGGGACAACTGTGACACTAAAAGTTAAATATTAAGTTGAAAGTCCTGATAACTGGGGATATTGAAGACAGATGAGGGGACATCTATACAGTGACTTGTTTCAGCAGCTGCAACATTTATTCAGTACTCATGGTTTTTGTTTCTCTCATAGAAGAACCCATCCCCAGATGACTTTACAAACTGTTCTACCACAACCAGACTTCAAACCGAACTGACTTCTAAAAGGCAACTCATGTCCCTCATGCTGTGCCCCCTCATGTCACCCTCTCTCAGCTCAGAAGAAGCCAAAATGAGTGACGCCACTCTTCTTACAACAATGGAGCCAAAAATAAATAGACTTTCATTTTAAGTAATTAATTAAGTCAGGTAAAATCAGGGAGACTGGTTTTGTGTGAGTTCAAAAAATATGGAGACTGTTACGTGAGGTATTAAAATTCCCTCAGTGCTCTTCCCCTACCCTATCAAAGATTTGAAAGGGACACATTAGAAAAGGGGGGAATGATAGACCCAACCTGATCTTTTATTAAAATTGGGATCCATCTTGCCACAAAGCCATGAAAAGAAAATTTTGGCTTAACTATAAATTACACCAAATTCTGAACCTGCTTGCAATGCCTGCCCGTGGCCTTGAACTCACCCATGCCTGGCTCGTTGACCAGGAACAGCCCTCTATGAAACTTTATTGACACCTCATAAATACTGGCCTTGCCTGGCCAGACAATGACCCTCTCTGAGGCTCTAATGGTCTTCATAAATTCTGATGTTGGGGCCAGCAAATATATATATATATATATATATATATATATATATATATATATATATATATATATATAACTACGATTAGTTTGATGCTTGTCAAAGTTCTGATATTTTAACCCCCCTGTAGTGTAAAATTCTGGGTTATAAACCTGGGCTGTAGGAAATTTGGGTGGCTGTCTTGTTCCCACTGTTTTGGGAGGGAGAGGCCACCTGGGCAGTGGAAAATATAAGCTTGCTTTAACTTGATTTTAATTGGAGTCAGTGGTCTTTTCTTGCATCCTGGTCTAATAGGTAAATGCTATCAAACAAGGAGCTCTGCCAGCCTGAAGACTTCCTTAGAAACTGCCTCTGATGATGGGCACTTGACATATATGTTGTTGTCAGGAGCTTTAGCTTTCTTTCTAATGAGACCATCAAAGCTGGATCTGCATCTATGTGACCTGGAGGGCATGGTTTCTTGTTTTTCAAAGGACATGAGGCAGCAGTGCTGAATTCACTCTTTGTAGGTAAACTGTCGCCACTGAAGGCTAAGTGACTCCCCGTGTGGACTGTGAAGCAATTTGGTCATCCTCCACTTTTCGTGGTGTTTCTTGCTGCTGCACTGGGAATTTGTTATTTGCTTCACAAAATACAAGGAATTCAGCTGGGACACAGTGCTGGAGGGAGTTCTTTCAAATGAGATGGGTCAGGGTCTGCAGGAGAATGCATCAACCAGGCTTCTATCCCACATAGCTTGTCCCCTTGACCATTGCACCTGATTCTGAACATTGTCCTGAAACATCTCCATATAACAAGATGCCTTATATGGAGAGTTATCAGACGTATAAGTGATTCCTGGCTGCACAATGTCAGCCACAAGCCATTTGGAAGTCAATGGCAGATACACATGGCCCGACCACAGATGTTTTATCACACACCTGCACACCACAGCTCTGGGCCCACTACTCAGCAGGCTCCAACATACTGGTATCTCTGTTCTACATCATTTTCATGAAACCTAGTCAATCAAGGCACTGTCTGGTACACACTTCATCAGCAAGAGGACATTGAAAGGTTCTCCAGTGCCACCTGGTCATGAAAATTTCAAAAATTTCATGGTATTTATCTAGCCATTTTTCAAGGATGAAGTTGGAGAAATTGTGGGTTTCAATTCATTCAGGAACCATTAATGTTTGAGGAAGCACATTTCAAGGAAACTCTGGAGAATTCTCAGAGGCAAGGCTTCCCAAAGAGTGGCCAAAAAGACACATGAAGCCAGGCCCATTGAGGTCTACAATGTGAGGCCCATGTGTGTTTTGACTGTCAACGATGGCTGCCAAGTCTTTCAGTATAAAATAATGTGATGCCCTGGCAGAGATTGACAATGCTCTGTGGAAAGCCACCCTGGGCATTGATCTCAGTTTCCAAAGGCAACTCTCATGCGTGGTCTCCTAAAATCCCAACACAATTCATGGCAATACTTCTCTGAGGTCAGTTCCTGAACTCAATCTGTAAGGGGAATCACACCAGAGTTCAAGCCCAGGTGGACCTAGGCATCTCTTCCAACCACCAAACAAATGACCACAATTAAAACCAAAACACTCCCAAATGGCCCTCATCTTCTTCCACATAGACACTCTTCATAACCTCTGGCTGGAGGTTTCCATGAGGGGCACAGCCCAAGACAGTTTTCCAAATGAACTCCCTTGCCCCTCATTTGCCTAAAGTCAGGGTGGCCTGGACTCCCTTCCTGTGAACCAATAGTGATCAAATAGTCCTGCTCTTAATACTGCTCTGCTTCTCTAATTTGAGGCCTACTGACTGTCTGGTATATATTCTTTATGTGAATTGGTGTCATGAGAAAGCACAAGCCCTTATGTGCTAGCCTCTGTAGGGCTTTGAAGAACTGATTTGACACAAAGGATCCCTATTCTCACGTGATGGAGGTCAGGAAGCTTACAGAGGAAGGCGAGAGACTTCATCCACAATGACTGCTCTTTTGGCCATTTTCGTTTTGCATGCACACTTGGAAACTTTCTTTAGATCCATCAGGTGCTGAGAATCTAAGCCGCTGCCTCACACAGGGCAAAGAGGATGATTCAGCCACATCTCTTTCCAAAGCAATTAAGCAAAGAGCCACAGGTGATGCCCATTCATTTCCATTTGAAAACTCTTTTTTTCTGGCTTCACAAAGGGGTTTCCTGAGGCAAAGATCTTCCTGACATTTAGGAAAACAGAACAATAGGTAAGCAAAAGGCCCAGTGCAGTGTTTTTCCACTGAGACTTTAATGGTCACACTGATATGTGAGTTTTCTGAGATGCTTCTATTCTCTTCAGCTATCCAGTACATGGCCATGTCACAGAGCTTGGAGGTGGTACATATCTTGGAAACCAAACCATGAGGCTATTCTGGAGAGTGGCCAGTATTCAGGAAGAAAACAAGAACTTAGGAAGATAGTAGGTGTTGCCCATCCATAAGGCAAGCCTCTCTCCATTCTTAAATTGTGCAGTATGAATGTTGGGAAGCTTTCTACTAGACAGGACACAACCATTGATGCATTCGCTTTTCAAATGTCTACAACCACAGATACAGTGGAATGCACAGACATAGAAACACTCGCGTTGTCAAACGACTTTCTAGAAACATTCCAGTCCAAACAAACAAACAGTCTTTCCTACCTATTCTCAGAAAAGAGACAAAACCACAAACTCACACCAATACCCACAACGGCACCTCCTTCCCCCAAGTATGTTGGTGAATATATTGAGTGTCCTCTGACTGGTGGTCCATACTATGTTCCCCCAAAATGGCCTGTTCTGTCTCAGATCTGGTCTCCTTCTCCAACTCTGTGAAGTTGTCAGGAGCCATGGTTGAGCCACTACCTGCTTTCTCAGAAAAGGCTCCTCTTCAGAGGTCTCCTGACATTTGGCCATTATCACTTCAGTAGGTACCAACAAAGACTGACTCTGTCCTTGGTAAATCCAAACAATTGAGACCACTGGGACTGGGACTGGGACTTACTCTGGGTGCCTGGCTTCCTGGATCCCAAGTTCAGAGTGTTCCATCACCAAGGAAGTGTGTACTGATATTTGCTTCTAAGGGTCCCAGGAGATGGAGACTGCCCCTACTTTCTGTGACAGTTTCACAAGTTAGAATGGTATATCAACAATAGGCACCCGGGAACAGCTCTTCTCACAGGCCTGGTTTGGTCCATCTTCTCTATATTAAGAAGAGAAAGGCTGATTCAGATACATCTCTTCATCCTGACCCGGTTGTTTAACATTGAAAATGACTTTTGCTCTCTCAGGTCCTTCATAGCTGCCTTCTTCTCCATGTATCATTTCTGCATGGACCTTTGAGGTTCTCATCAGGTGGAAGATACCCTACAATCCAGTATTGGAAGACCAACTCTCTCCCTGATCTTCTGTAAAGTTAGATTGAGGGAACAGTGTATGGTTAGGGTTAACAACATGTTCAATTGGGTTAGGAATAATTCTGCAGGATGAATAATGGTTATGGGAACATGTGATATTTACAAAATATACAGTTGAAATATAGGTATGAAAACAGAAATCTAGGTGAGATTTGATGCCCAGAAGGGCATTGGGGCCTTGATTGGGATACTTAGCTTTGAATTAATTTCTGCACAGATGTCTCAGATAAATCAATATACAATGGTATAGGATATTGTACCTTGGATGATTGAATGTCGAAGAGAACATGCAGTCAAAAAGGGATAGTCGGTAGGATTAGAAAGATAGACGGTAGTTTTAGAAAGATGAGTGAGTATAGGATTTGGACAAAATGGTCTTTAGCAATAGGGTTTCATGTACAGAGTGAATGTAAATGTCAGCACATGTTAAGAGGCAGTCACAATGATGAACTGGGGAAAATATATATCAATAGAGACATTAGGAAATCAGGCAAAGTATAAGGTGAGTAATAGGATTAGACATTTTCAACAGGTTTGAGGTTGAATATATAATCTTAGGAAGAAACAAATATGTAGTCACCAATAGGATCCACATTTGAGAGCAATAGGCAAACTGGACATGGATGATTTTAGTAATCCATGTTCAATTTCCATTTAGGCTTTAGTACAATCATAAGTGTGACATTTGCTTTTTGTTTCCAGAATATTACTGTGATAAAATGTATATGTAGATCAGGTGACATGAGTGTTTCTTTCACCATTTCTAGGAACAGTATTTTGAAGACGTGTAAATTAGTATTTTGAATACAAATAGGTGTACACTGTGTCTATGAATATAGAAATAATGCATGAATAGACCATACTGTGAATAAATAATATAACTGGTTCCAACTTAAATAATGGTTCAAATTGATATCTGAAAATATACAGGAAACCTTATATTGATATATATCCATTCATTCAAACCAGTTATACATCTAATGGTAATATTAGGGTTATGGTTTATCATGAAGAATGTGTGAGTTTTGCTTCAAAAGTAATTGTGGAAATCGAAAATAATGTGTTTGGAAAGAAGTCTCATGAAAAGACCAGTCATGTAACCTGGAGGAATACATGTGTTCTGAAGCAGGAAGTGATTGAAAGTGAAACAAAAGCCTTTAAATTTGTGAACTTGTGGATGAAATATATATCTTATGATGTGCATAAACTGAGGAAATAGTAATGTACAAGTGTTGAAAAAAAATGAACGTCAAAATACACATCATGTCCTATAGAAATCTACTTGCATTTATATTAACCTGGGTCAATTAGTGTAAAAATATTAGGATATGTATGCACAATTCACTTAACTTAGTTTTCAGTACTAGGAAACAAATACGTATTTCAGGAGGATGAATATGTCTTAGAATAATCTTATGAAAAGTTGATTATAAATACGCACTTAAATATTAATGAATTTAGGGAGTACATAATAAGATACATTTATTTCATATTTTGAAAACTCTGGAGAGTGTATATATATATATATATATATATATATATATATATATATATATATATATATTAAAATACACACACAGAAATTAAAAAGTATTAATATACAAGCCAAATGAAATTCACCATGAAATATATATCATCCACAGATCTAAAAATATTCATTTTACTGAACATGAATTTATGTATAATGTTGTTCAGCTAGGATACTCACTCATAGGTTGAATTTTCCGTTTCAACAGTGTTTAACAGGAGTGATCTCTTCTCACAATTTGTATCTGCCAAGTGAGCCACCTCACAAGAATGTACGTGTGGTACCAGGTAGGATTCTATATGTGCATATAAAAATATATGTGCTGAATAGGCTACAGAGAAATGGAGACACGAATTCACATATTTGTTAACTTTAAAAACACATGGAGAAGTGTTTCAACAAAAAAATGACTAGATTTAAAACTCCTACCATATATAATGCAAAAGGAACGTCCAAATGTTAACCTTGCATCCTCTGAACTACTTGTATTTCAATTTGGTTTGGTCTATTTTTATCCATCATAATAGGATTTGTAGTCAGAGTCTAGTAGGGAGTGGGTTACTATGAGGGATTCAGTATTTTGAATGAATAATTGGAAAATGAATCCAATGTGTATGCAAATATGTGCTACAAAAAAATCTTCCCACTCTCATCCAGAACAATGCCTTGACATTACCTTAGCCCCAAGTAAGATACAATTAGAGGAGAAGAGTTAGAAAATCTAGGAATACATATCTGGAATGGAAAATGCTCTGGAGTTCACAACACTGGAGGTGGTAGAGGAGTTTCCAAAAGTAATGGAGACTGTAAAAACTCCACAAACATGGAAGTGTGCAGGCCTCAAGACATCTGGGAAACTGTCTTTGAGGTTGTACACTTGAAATATATGTTGTTTTCAGGAGCTTTAGCTTCCTTTTTAGTGAGACCATCAAAGCTGTGTATGCATCTGTTACATGGAGGACATGGTTTCTTATTTTCCAATGAACATGAGGTAGCAGTGCTGAATTCTCTCTTTGTGGGTTTACTGTGGCCACTGGGGTCTAAGAATCTTTCCGTGTAGACTGTGAAGCCATTTGGTCATTCTCCAATTTTGTTGTGTTTCTTGTTGCTGCACTGGGAGTTTGGTATTTGCTTCACAAAATACAAGGAGTTCCACTGGGACACAGTGCTGGAGGGAGTTCTGTCACGTGTGGTGTGTAAGGGTCTGCAGGAGAATGCACCAACCAGGCTTCTACGCCACATTGCTTGCCCCCTTGACCATAGCAACTTGATTCTGAACATTGCCCTGAAAACTCTCCATCTAACAAGATGGCTTAATATACAAAGGTATGCTGGCTGCACCATGTCAGTCACAAGCCTTTGGAAGCCGAAGTAAGATCCACATGACCCCACCACAGATATTTTATCACACAATTGCACACCACAGCTCTGGGCCCACTACTCAACAGGCTCCACCATACTGGCAGCTCTGTTCTACACCATTTTCATGAAACCCAGTCAAGGAAGGCACTGTCTGGTACACTCTTGATCAGCCACAGGACATCCAAAGGTTCTCCAGTGCCACCTGGTCGTGGAAATTTCAAAAATTTCATGGTATTTATCTAGACATTTTTCAAGGATGAAGTTGGAGAAACTGTGGGTTTCAATTCATTCAGGAACCATTAAATTTTTAGGAAGCAGATTTCAAGGAAAACTCTGGAGAATTTTCAGAGGCAAGTCTTCCCAAAGAGTGGTCAAAAGGCCACATGAAGCCAGGCCCATTGAGGTCTACAATGTGAGGTCCATGTGTGTTTTGACTCTCAACAATGGCTGCCAAGTCTTTCAGAATAAAATCATGTGATGTCCTGGCTGAGATTGACAGTGCTTGGTGAATAGCCACCCCAGGCTTAGATCTCAGTTTCCAATGGCGACTCTCATGCATGGCCGCCTAAAATCCCAACACAATTAATGGCAATATTTCTCTGAGGTCAGTTCCAGAAATCAGTCTTTAAGGGGAATCGCACCAGAATTCCAGCCCAGGTGGACCCAGGATTCTCTTCTAACCACCAACAATTGACCACAATTAAAACCAAAAAACTCCCACATGGCCCTCATCTTCTTCAACATACACACTCTGAATAACCTCTAGCTAGAGGTTTCCATGACGGGCGCAGCCCAAGACAGTGTCCAAAATAAGCTCCCTTGCCCCTCATTTGCCTAAAGTCAGAGTGGACTAGACACCATTCCTGTGAACCAAGAGTGATCAAATAGCCCTTCTTTAATACTGCTCTGCTTCTCCAGTTTGAGGCCAACTGACTGGTATAGATTCTTTATGTGAATTGGTGTCCTGACTAAACCCAAGCACCTATTGGCTAGCCTCTGCAGAGCTTTGAAGAACTGGTTTGACCCAACGGATCCCTATTCTCACTTGATGGAGGTCAGGAAGCTTACAGAGGAAGGCGAGAGACTTCATCCACAATGACTGCTCTTTTGGCCATTTTGGTTTTGGATGCACACTTGGAAACTTTTTTTAGATCCATCAGGTGCTGAGAATCTAAGCCACTGCCTCACAGAGGGCAAAGAGGCTGATTCAGCCACATCCATTTCCAAAGCAATTAAGCAAAGAGCCACAGGTGACGCCCATCCTTTTCCATTTGAAAACTGATTTCTTCAGGTTTCACACAGGGGTGGCCTGAGGCAAACATGTTCCTGACATTCAGGACAACAGAACAATAGGTAAGCAAAAGTCCAAAGTAGTATTTCTCCACTGAGACTTTACTGGTCGCACTGATATCTGAGTTTTCTGAGATGCTCTCATTCCCTTCAGCTATCCAGTACATGATCATGTCACAGAGCTTGGAGGTGGTACATATCTTGGAAAAAATGACCATGAGGCTATTCTGGAGAGTGGCCAGTATTCAGGAAGAAAAGAGGAACTTAAGAAGATAATAGGTGTTGCCCATCCATAAGGCAAGCAGCTCTTTATTCTTTAATTTGGCAAGATGAATGCTGGGAAGCTTTCTACTAGACAGGACACAACCATTGATGAATTCTCTTTTCAAATGTCTACAAAAACGGATTCAGTGGGATACACAGACATAGAAACACTCGCGTTGTCAAACGACTTTCTAGAAACATTCCAGTCTAAACAAACAAACCGCCTTTCCTACCTATTCTCAGAACATGAGACAAAACCACAAACTCACACAGACACCCACAACGGAATCTCCTTCCCCCAAGTATGTCTGTGAGTATCCTGAGTGTCCTCTGACTGGTGGGCCATACTATGTTCCACCAAAATGGCCTGTCCTATCTCAGACCTGGACTTCTTTGCCAACTCTGTGAAGTTGTCAGGAGCCATGGTTGAGCCACTACCTGCTTTCTCAGAAAAGGCCCCTCTTCAGAGCTCTCCTGGCATTTGGCCATTCTCACTTCAGTAGGTACTAAGAAAGACTGATTCTGTCCTTGGTAAATCCAAACAAATGAGACCACTGGGACTGGGACTGGGACTGGCTCTGGGTGCCTGGCTTCCTGGATCCCGAGTTCAGAGAGTTCCATCACCAAGGAAGTGTGATAGGTCACTTCCTTCACGAACTGAATGAGGTCACTGGGTTGGCAACCACTTTTTCCTAACAGTTGCTTCCAAGGGTCCCATGAGATGGAGGCTGCCCATACTTCCTGTGACACTTTCACAAGATAGAATGGTATATCAACCATAGGCACCCGGGAACAGCTCTCCACACAGGCCTGGTTTGGTCGATTTAATCTACATTAAGAAGAGAGAGGCTTTCAGACACATCCCTTCATTTTGACCAGGTTGTTTTACATGGAAGTTGACTTTTGCTCTCTCAGGTCTTTCATAGGTGTCTACATCTTCTTCAGGGATCATTTCTGCACGGAACTTTGAGGTTCTCAGCAGGAGGAAGATCCCCTACATTCCTGTATTGTAAGACCAACAATATCCTTGTTCTTCTGTTAAGTTATATTGAGGAAATATTGCATGGTTAAGGGTAATAACAGGTTCGATTTGGTTTAGGAATCATTCTGCAGGATGAATTATGGTATTGGGAACCTGCGATATTTACAAGAATATACTGGTGAAATATAAGTATGAAAACAAAAATCTAGG
The DNA here is from genome assembly GCF_048772815.1 of Callospermophilus lateralis. Lineage (NCBI taxonomy): Eukaryota > Metazoa > Chordata > Mammalia > Rodentia > Sciuridae > Callospermophilus > Callospermophilus lateralis. The sequence goes on from NW_027514115.1 coordinate 957,580, forward strand.
TAATATTTGAAGTCCAGAAGGGCATTGGGTGGCCTGAACACCCTTCCTTTGAATCAGGAGTGATCAAATAGCCCTGCCGCTAATACTGCACTGCTTCTCCAATTTGAGGCTTACTGACTGTCAGGTATAGATTCTTTATGTGATTTGGAGACATGAGAAAACCCAAGCACCTATTGTCTCATGCCACAGCAAATGGTTTATTGGGGGTCCAGCATGCTGGGGCTGAAAGCTCACTTCAGAGGAGGAAAGAACAAAGAGCCCCGAGAACAACTTGAGAAGAGATTATATACAATCTTTAGAGAGTGCAGGGACTTTATATACATCATGGCCTCCTTTAGCAAATATCATATACTGTGGGAAAATCAAATATCAACTCTAAAACATGATTAGCACATTCATTGGCGGGAACAGTTCGGGCAGGGGGTGATTGGTCAGCCCTGAGAAGGGGTATACATTTAAACTGATTGGTTGAAGCCCTGAGATGTATACGTGCTGAGATGCACGGTTTCTGGGAAGGGGTTGTTAAGTAACTAGGTGGTCAGGAAAGATTTCAACACATCTAATGGGCAGTTCCGGGAATTGTCTTCACTGACACAGGAATTTCAGGTTCTGAGCACAGCTTGTAAACTTTACAAAACCTGGTTCTTTACGTTTCAATTTTAATTTCTTTAATTCTTTCATTTCTCCTTTTTCTGCCTACTTTTAATTTTAAAAGTAATGAATCATAATTTTTGTGGGGTCTCACATTCTATTTCTGCCAGTGAAGTGTATTTCTGTCTGATTACCATGAGTTTTACCTGCCCAATCTGAGCCTGGAGAAAGGAAACTATGAGGTTAAGCAAACAAGGTCCCACAGTTATCAACACCATAAGCATGATCAGGGGTCCAGCTAAGGCTGATAGGAGTGTAGTTAACCAGGGGGACAAGGTAAACCATGACTCAAACCACACTTGTTGAATCTCCCTTTCTCTCTGGTGCTCTTCAAGGCATTTTCTCAATTTACTCATGGATTATTTTACAACTCCAGTATGGTCAGCATAAAAACAGCATTTTTCTCTCAGTACAGCACAGAGGCCCCCCTCCCTTATTAAATGGAGGTCTAATCCTCACCTGTTCTGTAAAACAACTTTAGAGAGAGAGGTTAAGGATTCCTGAAAAACTGTGATGGAGGTCTCTAACGTCTTCAAGTCTTGATTTATTGCTGTTTCTAATCAGTCCATTTGTTGTGACCCATGGATCATATCAGCTGTTCCTGTACCCACTCCTGCAGCAGCTCCTAGCCCCAATAGGATGGCTAGAGTAAGGGACACTGGCTCCCGGCAAAATCGGGCTGTTTGTCCACCTAGTAGACCTTCAAAGGATTCTGGATCATGATAGAGCACCCTGGGGGGTATCTGCACCATTACACCATAATGTACAGAGCTGTCAAATACCTGGGCTGAAATGCAAGGAGTTCTGACTGTGTGGAGTTCAGTACCATAAAGGTTCCTTTAATTAGTTCCCAGGGGGAGGAGTCAGCTGTACTCTGGACTGGGGAAGTAGGCAAAGACGGAAACTGCGAAGTATGAGATGGTAGAGGGGTTTTGGTAGATCTAGGCATGGGAGGTTTAGGAGGCTTAATTCCAGACTTGAATGGATTGGGCCCTATTGCTGTGGGATTTTCTTCCTTTTTAAGCCGAATGGTGAACCAGAGACCAAAGTCATAGCCAGGGCCATTAATATAGAATCGCATTCCCCAAGTATTTCCCATAGGCCATGTTGTTCTGAGGTAGCCCCTTCCTTTGGAAGTGAAAGTTATATTGAGGGGGTAACATAGACTATTTTTTCCACAGCAAGTTTTTGACACCACTTGGATAGCGGCACATTTATTGGGATCAATCCAGATGTCATTTCATCCTACCGAATCATACTGTCTGGGGAGTTTGGGTTTCACAATGTAGCTCCCGTGTGTTCACAACCCCAAGATCTACAATAAAAGTCACTGGGTCCTCCACAGGTTTGGGCCTGTTTGCGATTTCAGAAATCAGCTGGGCACACTTAATAAACAAGACTGGCTAGTTTACACCTGAGCTGGGGAGATGACATCAATAATTCATGGGGTAAGTTGGTTTGGGCTTTAGTGGGATCTGTGTGGGGTCCACTATGTCAGGGAGATCCCAGTCAGAGAGGCCTATGGCAAGCTGACAAATGTCCGGGTGGAGAGATGGCCACCAAGTCCATAAGGGGGCTGTATGTGAAATAGACCACACTACTTGCCCAGTAGGATTTATAACTTGCCATTGTTGCTGAACAGGCTGATGGGGATTAGGACTGCTGGTGGTCAGGGGAAGAATCCATAGCCCTACCCACACCACAGACATGCAACTTGAGAGGGTTACCAGTCTGTTCCAGTTTCCAGCCAGAGTATGGACAGGGCACAGGATTGAGATGGGAGGCATGGATCCAGGAAGTGATCCCATCCACTTTCACCACTGTAGGTGTTATAAGCAGCACCTGGTATGGTCCTTTCCAGCAGGGTTCCAGGGATGACACCCGATACTGTCTCATGTAGACGAAGTCTCCCACTTGATATCGATGTGGAGTTCCCTCGTCTCCAGGATGATAAGCAGTGGCCAACTGTTTCCACAGGTATCGCTGGGTGCTGGGTTTGTTCAAGGGCTTTAAGTCTGTCTAGCAAGGGTGTGTGAAAGGAATCATTAATCTCAGAGTTGGGGTTAGGTCCCTTAATGGAGGAGGGGCACCGTAGAGAATTTCATAAGGGGTGAGGTTACACAAAGGGGCGGAGGGGTATTTCTTGCATGAAAAAGTACATGAGGTAGGAGCATAGTCCAATTTTTTATGCCGGTCTCCAAGATTAATTTCGTTAAGTCTCTTTGATGGTTCTATTCATCGTTTCTACCTGTCCTGAGCTCTGGGGTCTATAAGCACAATATAACTTCCAAGTAATCCCCAGGGTCCTGGAAAATCCCTGACTTACCTGGGCCACGGATGCTGGTCCGTTATCAGACCCTATTACCTTAGGCAGGCCGAACCTTGGAAAACTGTCTTCTAGGATCTTTTTGACCACCATCTGAGCTGTTTCTTTCTTCATGGGGAAGGCTTCGACCCATCCTGAAAAAGTATCTACAAAGACTAGGAGATATTTAAGTCCATACCTTGCTGGCTTAATTTCAGAAAAGTCCACTTCCCAGAATTGTCCTGGTCTGGTTCCTCGTATGCGCTTCCCTGCAGGAATCTTGGATGGGAAAGTATTAACTAATTGGAAGACTTGAAAAGCTCTAGTCACCTGCTCAGCTATTTTTTTCCTCTTTGAGTCAGTCAATAATAAGTCCTTTCTTCGGTCCTTTAAGAGTGCCTATAACTTCTTTGAGCCTAAGTGGTTTAGCTGGTGTACGTCTTTGACATAAAGGTGGGCTTTTTGAAATTGTAAACTTGGCTCTGTAGGGTCCCAGATTTCTGTATCTGTCTCCTCAGATGATAAGTTGCCTGAATGTTCCGGGGCAGCCAAGTCTCCTGATTTTTGTTCCCCCCGGTGTGGAAAAAGTTAACAGAGTCACTCTGTTTAGGGCTGCCAATTAAGCTTCCTCATCTGCCCTTCTGTTTCCAACTGCCACAGGGTTGTTTCTCTTCTGGTTCCCGGGACAGTCCACTATAGCTAGTTCCTTATGGCCCTGCACTGCTGAGCCAAGGTGGAGGATCTAATCTTTATTTTTTATTTTTTTCCCGGCAGAGGTTAATAGCCCGCATTGTTGGTAAATAGTCCCGAGCATATGAACAGTGGCAAATGCATAGTGGCTATCAGTTTATATGGTGGCCCTTTTCCCTGTTGCTAGTTCCAATGCTTTCATAAGGGCAATCAGTTCTGCTTTTTGGACTGATGTCCCTTCTGGGAGACCCAAGTATCAGATGAAATCAGTTTTGCTAACTGCTGCTGCTCCAGCCCGCCGCTTACCATCTTGGAGGAAGCTGCTGCCATCCGTAAACCATACGACTTCAGGGCGAGGCAGTGGCTGATCCTTCAAGTCTTGTTGTATACTGGTTTCCTTGCCAGTATGTGTTGACACTCATCAGTGACGGGTCCTGATGATTCTTCTGGCAGCAGTGTAGGTGGGTTGAGTGGAGCAGGGGGTCCCAGCGTTATTCTGTCTTTGTCAAGCAAGAGGCTCTTGTAGTGGTTTATTCTGGAGTTTGATTGCCACCTCTCTGGAGGCTAACAGATGATGCTCTCCAGGGCATGGGGGGCTATAATGGTTAGCTTCTGTCCCAACGTTAATTAATGAGCATCTTTTATTAGAAGGGCTGCCGCTGCTATAGCACTTAAGCAATGGGGCCACCCGCTAGCCAATGGGTCCAGTTTTTTGGATAAATACGCTACTGGCTTTTTCCAAGGTCCCAAAGACTGAGTGAGCACTCCCCGTGCTATTCCTTTCTTTTCCTCGATATAGAGAGTGAAGGGTTTTCTACATCTGGGAGTGCTAAGGCCGGAGCAGATAGCAGCACCTTTTTTTGACATTATCAAAAGCTTGTTGGTGCTCAGGGGTCCATTGGAAGTGGGCATCCCCCTTTATCAGCGGGTATAAAGGGGCAGCCAGAGATGCGAACCCAGGAATCCATAACCTGCAAAAGCTGGCAGTCCCAAGAAACTCTCTGAGTTTTCTCTAATTAGATGGGGGCAGTATCTGCAAAACGGTTTTTTTTCTGGGCTCAGGGAGCCATCGTTTGCAACCCCTAAGAGAATAACCCAGGAAGATTACTTCTTGCTGACAAGTTTGGGCCTTTTGGCAGAAGCCATATATCCAAGCCGAGCAAGCTCGAATAATAGTGCTTGGGTCCCAGACTCATAGGTCTCCTTGGTGTTGGCTGCCAGTAGAAGATCATCCACTATTGGAGTAGGGTGACTTCGGGGTGTGCAGTTTTGAAGTCATTGATGTCTCTGTGGAGGGCTTCATCAAAGAGAATGGGGGATTTTTTGAACCCCTGTGGGAGTCTAGTCCAGGTTAGTTGGCCAGATGTTCCAGGTTCTGGGTCTATCCACTCTAAAGCTAACAGCAACTGACAGTCCTTATGTAGAGGCGAGCAGAAGTAAGCATCTTTTAAGTCCAGCACAGTGTACCATTTCTGCTCCGGATTCAGAGTGCTAAGCAAATTATATGGATTGGGTACTGTGGGGTGAATGTCCTGCACTCTGTTGTTTATCTCTCTTAGGTCTTGAACAGGACGGTAGTCCCCAGTTCCTGGCTTTCTTACTGGTACCGGGGGGTGTTCCAGGCTGATTGACAGGGCCTTAGGACCCCAAGACCCAGGTATTTATGAATATGGGGCCTCATCCCATCCTTAGCTTCTTTGCTTAGAGGATATTGTTTAACACTAATTGGAGACGCAGAGGCTTTTAATTCTACTACTATTGGAGGTTGTTGATGCCTAGACCTAACCCAGCAGTTTCTGCCCAGGCATTAGGATAATCTTTTATCCATTTCTGGGGTAGTTTGCCTGTTTGATCAGTCCTAGGGGGCGCGAAGAGTTGATGTTCATCTTCTACAGACATAGTCAAAGATGTTACTATGGGAGTTAATACTGCAGGCTTTAGAACCCCCACTTGGGGACCATTAGGGTTAAAGGTTATTCTAGTCCAGAGTTTGGTAAGCATATTCCTGCCCATCAATGGGGCCGGGCATTCTGGGATTACTAGGAAAGAGTGGTGGACTTTTTCCTTTCCGAGGTCCATATTCATCTTAGTTGTCCAAGCCTGATATCTACTGCCATTAGCCCCTTGAACTAGGGACGATTTAATTGATAGGGGGGCCAGTGAAGTCTTAAGGGCTGAGTATACTGCTCCTGTAATCACTTCAAAGTTCACTGTGTTCCCCTCAACTTCAAATTTTACTCTGAGCTGGGGGAGGGGATCTGAGCCCCGAATTTCCTAGTCCTCTTCTAGAGTCAGCACGGCGGTCTGGCGTGGCTGCTTCTTTTGGGGGCACTCTTTGGCCCAGTGTTCTTTTTTATTACAGTGGGCACATTGATTTGAGGCCAACGGCAGCCTTTGGCGTGGGCCCAGGTATGCCTTTATGTATCCCTGCTTTTTAACTTCTGGCCTATTTGCTGCTGTGACCAGAACCTTAGGCAATGCTTTACTCTGCCATTTGCTTCTTTCCTCCTTCTTTTGTTCCCTTTCCTTCTCTCTCCTCTATTCCCTTTCCTCCTCAGTTTCTCTCTTATAATATACTTTCTCAGCTTCTCTGACTAAATCTCTTAAGGTCATATCTTATAATCCATCTAGACGTTGTAACTTTCTCTTAATATCTAGGGCAGTCTGCTCGATAAAGGCCATTGCAACAGATGGCTTTTGGTCTTCTGCCTGAGGATCAAAAGGAATATATTTCCTATACGCTTCCATAATTCTATCCAGAAACATAGAAGGAGACTCATTAGGCCCTTGGATAATCTCTCTTACCTTGGCCAAATTAGTCGGCCCTCTGGCGGCCGCTCAGAGACCCACTATTAGAGAACGGCGATAAGTGGACAGATGCTACCTACATTCAAAGGTGTTGGGGTCCCAGTTGGGTCGGTTCATGGGCCCGTAGGGACAGAGAGGGAGCATCACTGGGGCTTCCGAGTTTTATATTATTTATCTCCTGCGGGTTCCTTTAGGTGGCCCAGCTTCCTTCAGGGGAGCAGGGTCTGCTGCTGCTGCGGGGAAGTCCCCTGGAGGGCTTGGGTCTGGCCCAATTGCCTCTAGCGGTGGAGAGGCTGAGTCAGCGGCGGGAGGATCATCTGGAACATGTTGTGGGTTGGGGAGCGAGGGTAGAGGATAAGGAGAGAGAGGAGTGTCCAGTCTTCTGACTCAGAATGGAGGGAAGAGGGGGAGGAGCAGAATGTTGGAATGATAAGATCGTGGGGGAAGGGGTATATGGCTGTTAATCTAGGTGGCCAAGTGGCCCCGGTGAAAGACAATATCTCTGACTTTTCGGATTAGAGGGAAGTGGAAGGATTCTTCTCGGGGCCATCCGACTCCTAGGATGGGCCATTCTGAAGCACAGAGAGTCTGCCAGATCCGGCATTTTACTGAAAAAGATTCTTGGTACTTGAGCGAACATCAGTCCAATGATCAAGGTTAAGAGACAGAGGCATGGAAGTGCTTTGTCCCATAATGTCCCATAATGGGAGTTACTCAAACAGGGACAGTGAATACACAAACGTGACACAGACAAAGACAAACAGTAAACGTTTAACATGAGTCCAAGAAAAAGATTAGAACTGAGTAACTGGCCAAACCTGATGGGTTAGACAATAAAGACAGACAGTAAACTCAACATGAGTTCCTGACAATGAACAAAACTGAGTAGCCAGCAAAACCTGATGGGCTGGAAAACCGAATCCTGAAGCAAAAAATAACCGAGTTGAGGAATCTACTAATCCTCAATTTCCCGAGTCCTCTGGAGTTTCCCCCAGGGACGTGGCCTGTGACTCTGTGACACATCTGTCAGCCACCATCGCAGAGAGCTAATGTTCTTCACCGACAGCCATTTTGCCAAACCCTAACCTGAAACCTGAAACCAGAAAGAGGCACCTTAATTACTCTGAAAGGAGTCCATTGGGGTCTTTTGTTCGTCACTGCTGGATTTCTCAGCTAGGGCCTCCAGATGAAAAGGTGGGCCGAACGTCGGAGGAAAAGACCACCAAGAGAATTTCTCATGAAACAGCAAAGGGTTTATTGGGGGTCCAGCATGCTGGGGCTCAGAGCTCACTTCAGAGGAGCAAAAAACAAAGAGCCCCAAGAACAACATGAGCAGATTTTATATACATTCTTTAGAGAGGGCAGGGACTTAACATACATCCTAGCTTCCTTTAGCAAATCACCGTATACTGTGGGAAAATCAAATAACAACTCTAAAACATGATTTGCACATTCATTGGTGGGAACAGTTCAGGCAGGGGGTGATTGGTCAGCCCTGAGAAGGGGTATACATTTAAACTGATTGGTTGAAGCCCTGAGATGTATATGTGCTTAGCTGCACGGTTTTGGGGAAGAGGTTGTTAAGTAACTAGGTGGTCAGGGAAGATTTCAACACACATCTAATGGGTAGTTCCGGGAATTGTCTTAACTGCCACAGGAATTTCAGGTTCTGCGTGCAGCCTGGACACTTTACAGAACCTGTTTCTTTACGTTTCAATTTCAATTTCTTTTATTCTTTCAGAACCTTACAAAGGAAGGCGAGAGACTTCATCACCAATGACTGCAATTTTGGCCATTTTGGTTTTGGAAGCAGACATGGGATCATTTTTAGATCCATACGGTGCTGGTAATCAAAGCCACAGCCTCACACAGGGCCAAGAGGCTGATTAAGACACATCCCTTTCCAAAGCAATTACTTCTCTGAGGTCAGTCACTGAACTCAGTCTCTGAGGGGAATCACAAAAGAGTTCAAGCCCAGGTGGACCCAGTCATCTCTTCCAAACTCCACACAAATGACCACAATTAAAACCAAAACACTCCACCAAGGCCCTCATCTTCTTCCATATATACATTCATCATAACCTCTGGCTGGATGTTTCCATGAATGGCACAGCCAAAGAGAGTTTCCAAAATAAGGTTTCTTTCCCTTCATTTGCCTAACCTCAGGGTAGCCTGGACACCATTTCTGTGAACCAGGATTGATCACATAGGTCTGCCATTAATACTGCTCTGCTTCTCCAATTTGAGGCCTACTGACTGTCAGGTATAGTTTCTTCATGTGATTTGGAGTCATGAGAAAACCCAATCATCTCTACAGGGCATGAAAGAACTCATTTGTCCCAAAGGATCCCTATTCTCACTTGATGGAGGTCAGGAACCTAAAAGAGGAAGGTGAGAAACTTCATACACCATGACTGATCTTTTTTTGCATTTTGGTTTTGGATGCACACATTGGATTTTTCTTTAGATCCAACTGGTGCTGAGAATCTAAGCCACTACCTCACACAGGGCAAAGAGGCAGATTCAGACACATCCCTTTCCAAAGCATTTAAGCAAAGAGCCACAGGTGATGCCCATTTATTACCATTTGAAAACAGTTTTCTTCAGGATTCACAAAGGGCTGGCCTGAGGCAAAGACCTTCCTGACATTCATGGCAACAGGCAAATAGGTTAGCAAAAGGCCCAAAGCAGGGTTTCTCCACTGAGACTTTCCTGGTCACACTGATATCTGAGTTTTCTGAGATGCTCGCATTCCCTTCAGCTATCCAGTACATGGCCATGTCACAGAGCTTGGAGGTCGTACATATCGTGGACACAAAACCATGAGCCTATTCTGGAGAGTGGCCAGAATTCAGGAAGAAAACAGGAGCTTAGGAAGATAGTAGGTGTTGTTAACTAGATTTATAACACTTACCCTATATCATGCAAAAGGCAAGTCCAAATATACACCATGCCTCCTCTGAACTGCTTGTATTTCTATTCTGTTTGGGTTATTTTTCTCCATCATATTAGGATTAGTTGTCAGAGTGTAGTAGGGTATGGGTTAGTGTCAGTTGTCCCGGCCGGCGGGACACATCAACGTGGGCAAGAAACTTAGTTGGGGAGGAATGAAGGGACAAGAGACACGAGAGATTACAGCAAGACTGGAGTTCTGATCATGCTGCAAACTTTTATTGTTCTCACATGGAAATTTATATGCTGTGGATGGGAAAGCTCTCTTATCGGCAGTTGCTGGATGTCTTCAGAAAGTGAGATAACCTCAGGATGTTGCCGGAAGACAGATGGCTGCAGAATGTCTCAGGGAGATAGATGGCTGCGGGATGTCTCCCAGGCAGGATATCTCCCAGGGGGCTGTTTCTTTTCAGTGTCAGGCTATACTTTGAAGGAGAACTTCCTTCTAGCCCCTGACCTCTCCCCCTTTCTTATATAAAATATTTGACCATACCTTACCGGCCAATGTTTTAGGGGGTGATAGAGGCTCTGTTTCTCTAGCAGGCCTTTGAATATCTCCTGATTCGAGAGAGCATGTTTACAAGATTTCGTGGTGGCCTTGGCATATTTTTGGAGGAGACGGCTTTAAAAGGGAAGCATGCCGACCGCCATGCACCAGAGCGTGTCACTAAGAGGTCTTCTGTTTTGGTATCCGTGGATCCATCCTCCTGCAGTCCATCTTGCATCCTCCGTTATTATGGCCTAACGTCCTCACTCCATGGGTGCATCCCCCCCCCCAAGTGAAGGGGCCCATGGAGGACGAACCCTTATGGCAATGGCAGAAGATGGTTGGTCAGAGCTGTTACTTATAGTTTAATGTAAGAAAGAGAGATCTGTGGGGATGTAAACTTAAGAAATAAGCCTGTGAGAAGGGTAGAACATCCTTTTAAATGTTGGCAGCATGGTCTTCCATCTCCAGGCGATGATAGTGGAACTGTATGGGCTTAGAGGCCAAAATATTAATCTGTTCTATAATAAATTGTACAAGCCTGTTTATAATGCAGGGTCCTATGGACACCATTAAAAGTAAACCCAACAAAGGGCCTAATAGGGGAAGAAGGTAGGGTAGAAATCCATTAAACCCAGTCCAGAGGGGATTTTCAAAAAGTTCCCTTCATCTCTTTTCTAGATCTTCTTGAAGCTGCTTAATTTTAGTGCGTACTATGACTGATTTATTGGCATTAAAGCAGCATCGTGCCCCTAAGGCCAAGCAAATACCTCCCTGGTTAGCTGTCAGTAAATCTAAGCCTTCTCTGTTTTGAAGGAACACTTCTGCCAGGGAGTCTACTAGGTCCTGCAAATCTTTAATGGTTCCTGATAGAGTTTTTACATCATTTATAAGTTGTTGAGACAGGCGACGCTAAGAGTGTATAGCCATGCCTAAGCCAGCTGTACCTGTGTTCACAGCAGCTGTTATTCCAAGGCTGGCAAAGAGTGGAAAGGCCTGTATTGCCCGCCTGTGTCTTTTGACTAAGGTGTCTAGACTAGGAATGCATAGAGTTTTGTCTCCTGGGACAATAGTTATATCAGGGAGTAATAAGGCAAGAACACAGCCAACGGTCCAATTCGATGGAAGCCTCAGGAAGGCCGAGTTTCCTCCACACATATAAACTGTGCCATTGGAGGGACAAAGAGATGGGGTGGGTGAGGAATAGTTTTGTACTGTTGAGCAATTTCCAAAGGAAGGAACTCCAACATCAATATCATAGGTATTATTTTGCATCGCGCCTAAAAGACATATTGTAAAAGTGCCTATAGACTGTACTTTAAAAGGAAATCTGGGTTGGCATGTATTATCATAGTCTATGATAGAATTAATAGGAACTGCAATAGGCATGATTGCCCCTGTTTTCATGGAGAGCCAGCAATCACCAGCAAAGGTGGGGTTGGAATTATTAAGCAAGGAGAAGGTAGTTTCCAAAATATCTAATATATTGTTATCTAAACCGGGGAGCTGGCATTTTCTCTATATTAAGAGATGATATGTGAGCTCAGGGATTTGGGGTTTCAAAAGTTTGATTATCTGAGGATGCTTGACAGCATAAGGGAATCCTCCACCATCAGCGACCCCTGTAGGTGCCTTAATGGGGCAGAAGGGGGGTTTACCAACAGGGCCTTGGCACCCAGCTGACTGTAGCTTGGTGTATTTGCCTTCTCCTCCCCGGTCAAAAAGAACGGGGGTATAATGAATAGTGGTCCCTCCTGCTGCATGAGTTTTAGTTAGGGAGGCTTCAAAAAATTGTTCTCCCTTCTTGTTGACACAAATTGAGGTCGATGCATAACAAGTGGCATGCATCTCTTGGGTATGCGTTCAAGTTGCAGAACAATTTTAGAGAGCATTACTTGTACTAGGGGGAATAATCTTTGGCTTGTTAACACATACCAATTTAGGCTGATGAACTCCTCTGAGTTTATGGTCAACCTCGGCCCGGAGGTAAGCCACCTTAGTCACGCAGTCAGCAGTCTGGGTCAAACTAGTGGGAGCCTGAGTCCAAGATCCTCCCTTGCGTTCACAGGGAGGGCCAAAAAGGTACTCCATGATGTTGGAAGGTGGAGGGCCAAAGCCTCCGTGTACAATCCTGTTCAGCAGAAGTGCCTTAAGTAGGATCCTCACACAGATTGTTGGCTGCATCTGAAAAAGAGGAAAATTTGTCCTCAGGGTGAGGGCCTCCATCCCTGTGTTGAGGTAAGCCATTAACCTGTTTAACCAGGCGTTCTGGTAACCATCTTGGGGCTGCTTGCTCTTGGTCCAAAACACAAGCTGAGCCTCGTCCACAGATGAGGACAGGACCTGGGCCTTTCCATTTATTTGTAAGGGGATTGTGCCACATAACAGGTGGGCGAACAGAATTGGACGAGGATTGCCAGTGTCAGTCTGCAGCCGAATGGCCTTCATTGTCTAGGGAAAGAAAAATAAGGGCAAATAATGCATGATTAAGGCAATGCCTGTGAGTGGTAAATACAAGTGCAGAAGCATTAAAGCGGGTTAGCCAAGTCTTTAGGTAAGGTGGGCACGTTCCACAATGCCTGAGGCTTGTATGGAATTCCAGTAGTATGACAAATTTGCGAGGAAGCACAAAACTGTTTAAACTTGGCACTGGTATATGCAGGACAATTATCTTTTTTTTTAATATGTATTGGTTTACCCATTACGGAAAACACTGAAACAAGATGAGAAAGGACATCTTTGATAGCCTCTCCAGAATGTGGTGATGCAAAAATAAGGCCGCTGAAGGTATCTACAGAAACGTGTATATATTTGGTTTTTCCAAATTCAGAAAAATGTGTAACATCCATTTGCCAAAACTGATTGGACAGTAATCTTCGGGGGTTAACTCCCAAGTGTTGAATGGGGAGGGAGACAGGGCAACCAGGGCATGCTTTTACTATTTCTCGTGCCTGTTGCCTGGTAATTTTACATAGTTATCGAAGGTTCTGGAAATTTAGATGGTGAAGATTGTGTAAATCCATGGCCTTTTGAATGGAGCCAACAAAAATTGAAAAGATGAAACGAGTTGCTGCATCAGCTTTGGCATTACCTTGTGTTAGAGGGCTGGGAAGATCAGAGTGTGCCCTGATGTGTCCTAAGAAAAATGGGTGTTGTCTGGCCTGAATTAGCTTCTGAAGCTGGTGAAACCGATGGGCCACATTGGAAGAAGCCTTAATGGTGGGTGAAATCTGAAGCAGGGGCACAGAATGAGCAATGTAGGCACTGTATGTATAAATATTAACAGGATTATCAAGAAATGTTTTAAAAACTTGTGTTATGGCAAACAATTCCACAAACTGTGCTGAATGATAGACAGTATCAAAGGTGTTAGGTTGGTTATTGACAACAAAGACTGCTAGGCCATTACTGGAACCGTCTGTAAAGACAGTAAGGACTTGAGGAATGGGAGCCTTTTGAGTAATTTTGGCAAAAATAAATGGATGTAACTGGACAAAATATAAAAGGGGGTCATTGGGGAGGTGGTTATCAATTGTTCTCAAAAAGCCATTCATTCTCTGTCTGTAGTAAAAATTGGGTTTGGTCTTTAGTATATGAAATTAAAATATTATCATGGTCTTTGCCAAAATGTTGTCGAGATAGCAAACGACATTTAAAAATAATAGAAGCTACCTGAGCAAGAAAAACAGTAATAACCTTGGAGAATGTGGTGGGTAAATGGACCCAAAGCAAAGGCAGCCTTTATTTCTAAAATGTGTATTTCGCTGCCGAAATATTCCTGTGGGTGTATGAGGAGTGTGTAAAATAACCAGAACCAGAGGATGGTTATAAGAATGTTCTGTAAAAAACTGTTTGGCAATGGCTTCTGTGACTTGGTTTAATGCCTGTCATGCCTCGGGAGTAAGCTTTTGAGGGGAGGAGGGGTGGGAATCACCTCTCAAAATATCATTAAGGGACAAAAGTATACAAGTGGGTAATTTTAAATATGTTTTTAGCCATTGAATATTCCCCAGTAATTTTTGAAAATCATTAAGGGTGTGAAGATGGTCCACCCATAGTTGTATCTTAGGAATTTGGATCTGATTATCTTGAAGTTTAAGGACCAAATAGGTATAACAGTCCTGTGTTTGAACCTTATTAGGAGCTATCTGTAGTCCCAAGGTTGTGAGGATTTTGTAAAGGTCCAAGTAACAATTATTAAGGTCATGGTTATTAGGTGCAGCAATTACAAATCATCCATATAATGTAAAATATAAATTTGTGGCCATAGCTCTCTCACAGGGTCTACTGCTTGAGCAACATATTTTTGGCAAAGACTAGGGCTGTTGGCCATACCTTGGGGAAGATCCTTCCATTGAAATCTCTGCATAGAGCCCTGAAAATTAAGGTGAGGGAGACTAAAGGCAAAATAGTGTCTATCCTCAGGATGTAAAGGAATGGTAAAAAAAAAAAAACAATCTTTTAAGTCAATAATCATTTTACAATAGTTTTTGGGAATAGCCACTGGTGTGGGAATGCCTGGCTGTAGTGCTCTTATTCGGCACATAGGTTTATTAATGGCACACAAATATTGTAAAAGGCACCACTTGCCTGATTTTTACTTGATAACAAAAATTGGAGTATTCGATGGTGAGGTTGAGGGCTCTACATGGCCGGCTGCCAGCTGTTCCTGCACTAACATGGAGGCAGCCTCCAAATTTTCTTGGGTAAGGGACCATTGATCCAACCACACAAGAGTCTGAGTCTCCCAAATAATTTTATCTCCATGGGGTACAGGAGAGTCAGAGACTGACACTAAAAATCCGAATACCCAAGTCCATATGTATTTCTTTTTTGTATGGGTTTTATTGGCTCAACCAGTCCTTGTCTCAGTCTCCCAAGGCCTATACCAGGGACAAAATAAATACGAAGCATTTGATGAGTCACCATGGAATTGGGACTGGCATGAATGACTTCCATTTGACTCAAAATATCTCGGGCCCATAGGTTAACAGGGAGGTCAGGAACAATGAAAGGAGTGACAATTCCCTTATTACCCTCTTTATCAGTCCAGATAAGAGCCGTAGAGCTGACCAGAGGATTTTTTGACTGTCCTATCCCTTTAAGGTCAGTCAAGGATGGGGTGAGGATCCAAGCTGATGACCAATATTTTTGAGAAATAATTGTGGCATCAGCTCCAGTATCTAGAATTCCTTGGAATTCCTTTCCTTCAATAAGTAAGGAAATGGTGGGTCTATTTTGAGAAACGGGTTGAACCCAATTTACATCAGAGCAGCCCAAGGAGGCAGTCCCCCGCGGTAGGTTTGGGTGGTTAAGTGCCTCCTGGATTCAAGGGAAGGAGTATTAATTGTGCAAGACTTGTTCCTGCTGGGATGGCCAAAACTCCATTAATAGCTGTGGCCAGTATTTTTTTTCTCCAGTGAAGTCATTATAATTAATGCCATGGAAGACCTGAACACCATGTAAGTTAGTAGAGGCTCTTCCAAAAATAAGGGCACAGATATGAGATGGAGGGGGACCCATAATTCCAGTGGGTATTATCTGGGGCCCTTGCATTGAGTCTAATATAGTTTCAGTGGTGGCACAGATGTCCAATCCTGCGCTGCCTGGAGTGGCTAGTTGGAGGGAAGCAATTGTGGAGAAGAATTTTGAGGTAGGTTGGGAGTTTGGAAGGGAAAAAATCTTATTGCCCCTGGTTTTGTCCTGGGGGATGTCATGGCCCGGGGCTGGCCCCGCAGGGAGTTTCCCAAGAAGCAGGAAAAAATAGGCTGTCTGAGGGCATTTGTCTTAGATCTACACTCACTGGCCCAGTGATGACCTTTACCACATCTAGGGCAAAGGGTAGCTTGGGGCGGTATAGCCCCAGTTGAAGGAGATGCTATTCCTAGGCTTTCTCTGCCTGTCGGACACTTGCGTGCAAAATGGCCAGGTTGTTTACAAGTAAAGCAAGTACGTGAGCCAGGATTGTGAAAGGTCTTGGTAAAGGTGACACCTAGGGCAAGACCCATGGCATGAGCTGCACCTACCCCTGCATAGAGTCTAATAAAGTCAGAAAGTTTCCCTTTATCCTTATGTGGTTGAAGAACATCCTGACATGCCGGGTTGGCGTTTTCAAAGGCAAGATGTTTTACAAAAGAGCTTTTGTTTTCACTTGGTCCAAGCAAGCATTCCACAGCTAGGTTAAGCCTGGGAACAAAGTCGCTATAAGGCTCGTCGGGCCCTTGTCGAATTTTTGCCAGGGAAGTGGTAGCCGAGGCTTTTGAGGGAGGTGTCTCCAAGCATGTAAGCCAGCCATCTGAATCTGCATCAAAAGTCCAGCAGGGAAATGTGCCTGTTTAGTTTTAGTGTCAAAAGGCTCATTGCCCACTAGCTTAACATAAGTCCCGGACTTAGAGGAGGCCTTAGTTAAAATTTTTTGAGCAGTTTCCCGACAGTGCTCTTTGAAATCTGCATTCCATAACAGGAAGTCTCTGGCACTGAGGGTAGCTTGGTCTAAAAATTTCCAATCATTGGGAGTAAGTCATTGTGTGCTGTGGCTTTCTAATAAAGCCAACATGTAGGGTGCAAAGGGGCCATAGTGAGCACAAGCCTTTTTAAGTTTTTCAGGAAAATGCAGGCTTAATTTTTTGTAGACTCTGGGTTCCTGCCTGCCTAGGGCTGAACTCCTCATCCTCTGAGTCCTGATCTCCTTATTCCATTTCTCCGCTTCCTCCTCTTGATCCTCGTCTAAGTCTTTGACCTCAGCCTGGGCAGGCTTATCTATCTGACTGGTGGTGACTGGGAAGGCGAGCACAGGTTGATGGAGTGGCTTCGCCTTTGTATTAGACCACTGTAGGCCAGTTACTTTGACTCCATACCTAAGGCTAATGAACAGAGCTCAGAGTGAAGGGATCTTAATTCTTTTAAAGGTTGGATCTGTTCCTGTCTATGTTGGAAGGATGCTCACAAAGGAGCCAGTTTAGGCAAGGGAAGTGGGGAAAAAATATCTGGGGGGGGCATTTGTACCCTGAAGGGCCAGAGCACAAAAGGCAGGAGGGATATAGGAGGGGTTGGATGTGTAAGTCCTATAGGCTGTGGCAGGGTCTTGAGAGGTGCAGGGTCTTCTGAATGGTAGCGAGCTGCTTCCTTCTCCAAGGTAGCCTCCTCTACAGGGGTCAATGAGTCTCCGGAATTTAAAACTGGATAAAGGCAGTTGGTAACCATTGGAGCCTTAATCCTTAGGGTGGTATTTTGAGGGGGACCAGGAAGGTTCCCATGGTCCTGGGGAGCCTGAGAAGGGTCTATGTCTATACTAACTGATGGGCATGCCGAGGGGATACGAGAAGTATTTGCATAGCCTCTTCCCCAACCTCGACAAGTTTTAAGGTACCATTGTCAAAGGGTGAACTTTTAAGAATTTCATTAATTAAGTTCCAGTAAGAAAAGGTGGGAACAGGCACTTTTTCTGGGCCAAAGGATTCATAATAATCTTTTAAACAGTCTCCTACTCCAAGCCATCTTTTACCATCAATGGTCCTTTCAAGAGGAAACCATAGACACTGCTCTCTTATGTATGAAAAAAAAAATTAAGTCTTTTTTCTAAACACGCGCCCCCATGTCTGCAAGGACTCCTTGTAGCCTGACAAAAACAAATCATATGACGAAACTGCTTGTCCCATAGTGGGTCAATCACCGTGCGTCATCCCCACGCTCCTCCTGGATCTGTCTCTTGGTGGTGTCTTCTGCAGTTATTGGAAGCTCCGCTTGACCAAATCTTCCAGGAGGACGGGGTCCCCCTCAATCAAAAGCTCAAGCCCCAGTCGGTGGGCGCCAGATGTCCCAGCCGGCAGGACACATCAACGTGGGCAGCGAACCTAGATAGGGAGGAATGAAGGGACAAGAGACACGAGAGATGACAGCAAGACAGGAGTTCTGATCAAGCTGCAAACTTTTATTGTTCACACAGGGGTATTTGTATGCTGGATGTGGGAAATCTCTCTTATCGGCAGTTCCTAGATGTCTTCACAAGGTGAGATAACCTCAGGAAGTTTCAGAAAGACAAATGGCCGCAGGATGTCTCAGGGAGACAGATGGCTACAGGATGTCTCTCAGACAGGATGTCTCCTGGTGGCTGTTTCTTGTAAGTGTCAGGCTATTCTTTGAAGTAGAATAGAATTCCTTCTACCTCTGACAGTCAGGGATTCAGTATTTCGAATAGAAAATTGGAAAATGAATCCAATGTTTATGCAAATATGTGCTACCCAAAAGTCTTCCCACTCTCATTCAGAACAATGCCTTGACATTACCTTCACCCCAAGTAAGACACAATAAGAGAAGAAGAGTTAGAAAATCTGTGAATACACATCTGGAATGGAAAATTCTCAGTAGTTAACAACCTTGGAGGTGGTAGAGGTGTTTCGAAAAGTAAGGTACATGGTAAAAACTCCACAAACATGGAGCTCTGTTGGCCTAAAGACTTCTTGAGAAACTGCCTCTGAGGTTGGGCACTTGAAATATATGTTGTTGTCAGGAGTTTTAACTTCCTTTGTAGTGAGACCATCAAATCTGGGTCTGCATCTGTGTGACCTGGAGCACATGGTTTCTTATTTTCCAATAAACATGAGGCAGCAGGGCTGAATTCTCTCTTTGTAGGTAATTTGTTGCCATTTGGGGGCAAAGTGTCTCCCAGTGTGGACTTTGAAGCCATTTGGTCTTTCTCTACTTTTCATGGTGTTTCTTGCAGCTGCATTGGGAGTTTAGTATTTGCTTCACGAAATACGAAGAGGTCAACTAGGACAGAGTGCTGGAGGGAGTTCTGTTACGTGTGTTGGTTAAGGGTCTGCAGGAGAGTGCACCAACCAGGCTTCTATCCCACATAGCTTGCCCCCTTGACAATAGCAATCTGATTCTAAACATTGCCCTGAAACCTCTCCGTATAACAAGATGCCTTTACATACAAGGGTATGGGGGCTGCACCATGTCAGTCACAAACCATTTGGAAGCCAATGGCAGATCCACATGACCCCATCACAGATGTTTTAACAAACACCTACACTCCACTGCTCTAGGCCGACTACTCATCGGGCTCCAAATTACTGGCATCTCTGTTCTACATGATTTTCATGAAACCCAGTCAATCAAGGCATTGTCTGGTACACTCATGATCATCTATAAGACATCCAAAGGTTCTCCACTGACACCTGTTCATGGGAATTTCAAAAATTTAATGGTATTTATCTAGCCTTTTTTCAAGGATGAAGTTTGAGGCACTGTGGTGTTTAATTCATTCAGGAACCATGAAATGGAGAGGAAGCTTATTTCAATGAAATCTCTGGAGAATTCTAACAGGCAATGATTCCCAACGACAGGCTAAAAGGTCACATTAAGCCAGGCATTTGAGGTCTACAATGTGTGATCCTTTTGTGCTTTGACTTGCAACTATGGCTGCCAATTCTTTAAAAATAAAATCATGTGATATCCTTCCTGAGATTCCCAGTGCTCTGTGGAAAGCCACCCTGGGCCTTGATCTCAGTTTCCAAGGGCGACTCTCATGCGTGGCCTCCTAAAATCCCAACACAATACATGGCAATACTTCTTTGAGGTCAGTTCCATAACTCAGTTTCTAAGGGGAATCACACCAGTGTTCAAGCCCAGGTGGACCCAGTCATCTCTTCCAACGGCCACAAAAATGACCACAATTAAAACCAAAACACTCCCACATGGCCCTCATCTTCTTCCATATAGACACTAATCATAACCTCAGGCTGTAGGTTTCCATGAGGGCCAAAGCCAAAGACAGTATCCAAAATAAGTTCCCTTTCCCCCATTTGCTTAAAGTCAGTGTGGCAGGGAGACCCTTCATGTGAACCAGAAGTGATGAAAGAGGCCTGCCCTTAATACTGCTCTGATTCTCCATTTTGTGGCCTAATTACTGTGGGGTTTAGATTCCTTATGTTAATTGGGGTCATGAGAAAACCCAAGCACCTATGGCCTAGCCTCTGTAGTGATTTGAAGAACTCATTTGACCCAAAGGATCCCTATTCTCAAAGATGGAGGTCAGGAACTTTACAGAGGAAGGTAAGAGACTTCATCCACAATGACTGCTCTTATGGGTATTTTGGTTTTGGATGCACACATGGGATTTTTTTAGATCCATTAGGTGCTGAGAATCTAAGCCACAACCTCACACAGGGCCAAGAAGCTGATTCAGACACATCCCTTTCCAAAGCAATTAAGCAAAGAGCCAAAGGTGATGCCCATTCATTTCCATTTGAAAACTCTTCAGTCTTCACAAAGGGGTGGCCTGAGGCAAAGACTTTCCTGACATTAAGGGCAATAGTACAATAGGTAAGCAAAAGGCCCAAAGCAGGGTTTCTCCACTGAGACTTTCCTGATCACACTGATATCTGAGTTTTCTGAGATGCTCACCATTGCCTTCAGCTATCCAGTACATGGCCATGTCACAGAGCTTAAAGGTGGTACATATCTTGGACACAAAACCATGAGCCTATTCTGGAGTTTGGCCAAAATTCAGAAAGAAAATAGGATCTTAGGAAGATATTAGGAGTGGCCGATCCATATGGCAAGCCGTAGACCATTCATAAATAGGACAGGATGAACGCTGGTAAGATTTCTACTAGATAGGACATATGTATTGATGCGCTCTCTTTTCTAATGTCTACAACCACGGACACAGTGGGATACACAGACATAGAAACACTCGCCTTGTCAAAAGACTTACTAGAAACAATTCACACCAAACCAAACAAAACGACTTTCCTACCTATTCTCAGAACATGAGACAAAACCACAAACCCACACCCACACCCACACCCACACAGACCCCCATGTAGGTCTGTGAAAATATGGAGTGTCCTTTGACTGGTGGGCCATAATATATTCCCCCATAATGGGCTGTTCTCTCTCAGATCTGGTCTCCGTGTCCAACTCTGTGAAGCTGTTAGGAGCCAGCGGTGAGCCACTACCTTCTTTCTCAGGAAAGGCCCCTCCTCAGACCTTCCTGGCATTAGGCCATCCTCACATCAGTAGGTACCAAGAAAGACTGTCTCTGTCCTTGGAAAATCCAAACAAGTTTGACCACTGGGACATGAACTGGGACTGGCTTTGGGTGCCTGACTTCCTGTATCCCAATTTCAGAGAGTTCCATCACCAAGGAAGTGAGGTGAGGTCACTTCCTTCAGGAACTAAATGAGGTCACTGCCTTGGCAACAACTTTTTCCTAAAAGTTGCTTCTAAGGGTCCCATGATATGGAGGATGCACCTACTCGCTCTGACATTTTCACAAGTTAGAATGGTATATCAACCATAGGCAACCGGGAACAGCTCTCCACACAGGCCTGGTTTGGTCCATCTTCTCTACATTAAGATGAAAGAGGCTGATTAAGACACATCCCTTCATCCTGACCAGGTTGTTTACCATGGAAGTTGACTTTTCCTCCCTCAGGTCCTTCATAGCTGCCTACATCTTCTCCATGGATCATTTCTGCATGGACCTTCGAGGTTCTCAGCAGGTGGAAGTTTCCCTACACTCCTGTATTGTAAGACCAACTCTGTCCCTGCTCTTCTGTAAAGTTAGATTGAGGGAACAGTGTATGGTTAGTGTAATAACAGGTTCGATTTGGGTTAGGAATCATTCTGCGCGATGAATAATGGTATTGGGAACCTGCGATATTTATTAAATTATATTGGTAAAATATATGTATGAAAACAGAAATCTAGGATTTGAAGCCCAGAAGGGCATTGGGCCCTTGATTGGGATACGTAGTGTTGAATTAGGTTCTGCACAGTTGTCTCAGATAAATCCATTTACAATGGCATAGGACCTTGTACATTGGATGATTGAATGAGGAAGAGAACATCCAGTCAAAAAGGGATAGTCGGTACGATTAGGTAGATAGTCGGTAGGATTAGGAAGAAGAGTGAGTACAGGATTTGGACGGAAATTTCTTTTTTTTTATTGGTTGTTCAAAACCCTACAAAGCTCTTGACATATCATATTTCATACATTAGCATACATTAGCTTCAAGTGAGTTTTGAACTCCCTTTTTTATCCAAATACAGATTGCAGAATCACATGGGTTACACATCCAAATTTTTACATCATACCATACTAGTAACTGTTGTATTCTGCTACCTTTTCTATCCTCTACTATCCCCCCTCCCCTCCCCTCCCATCTTCTCTCTCTACCCCTTCTACTGTAATTCATTTCTCACCTTGTTTGTTTTCCCATTCCACTTACAACCTCTTATATGTAATTTAGTATAACAATGAGGATCTCCCTCCGTTTCCATGGAATTCCCCTTTTCTCTCCCTTTCCCTCCCACCTCATGTCTCTGTTTAATGTTAATCATTTCTTCCTGCTCTTCCTCCCTGCTTTATTCTTAGTTGCTCTCATTATATCAAAGAAGACATTTGGTATTTGATTTTTAGGGATTGGCTACCTTCACTAAGCATAATCTGCTCTAGTGCCATCCATTTCCCTGCAAATTCCAAGATTTTGTCATTTTTTAGTGCTGCGTAATACTCCATGGTGTATAGATGCCACATTTTTTTAATCCATTCATCCATTGAAGGGCATCTGGGTTGGTTCCACAATCTAGCTATTGTCAATTGTGCTGCTATGAACATCGATGTGGCAGTATCCCTGTAATACGCTCTTTTAAGGTCTTCAGGGAATAGTCCGAGAAGGGCAATAGCTGGGTCAAATGGTGGTTCCATTCCCAGCTTTCCCAGGAATATCCATACTGCTTTCCAAATTGGCCGCACCAATTTGCAGCCCCACCAGCAATGTACAAGAGAACCCTTTTCCCCACATCCTCGCCAGCACTTGTTGTTGTTTGACTTCATAATGGCTGCCAATCTTACTGGAGTGAGATGGTATCTTAGGGTGGTTTTGATTTGCATTTCTCTGACTGCTAGAGATGATGAGCATTTTTTCATGTACTTGTTGATTGATTGTATGTCCTCCTCGGAGAAGTTTCTGTTCAGGTCCTTTCCCATTTGTTGATTGGGTTATTTGTTATCTTATTGTCTAATTTTTTAAGTTCTTTGTATATTCTGGATATTAGGGCTCTATCTGACGTGTGAGGAGTAAATATTTGTTCCCATGATGTAGGCTCCCTATTTACTTCTCTTATTGTTTCTTTTGCTGTGAAAAAACTTTTTAGTTTAAGTAAGTCCCATTTGTTGATTCTTGCTATCAACTCCTGTGCTATGGGTGTCCTATTAAGGAATTTGGAGCCCGACCCCACTATATGTAGATCGTAGCCAACTTTTTCTTCTATCAGACGCAGAGTCTCTGATTTGATATCAAGGTCTTTGATCCATTTTGAGTTAACTTTTGTGCATGGTGAGAGGAGGGGGTTCAGTTTCATTTTGTTGCATATGGATTTCCAGTTTTCCCAACACCATTTGTTGAAGATTCTATCCTTCCTCCATTGCATGCTTTTAGCCCCTTTATCAAATATAAGATAGTTGTAACTTTGTGGATTGTTCTCTGTGTCCTCTATTCTGTACCATTGGTCCACCCGACTGTTTTGGTACCAGTACCATGCTGTCTTTGTTACTATTGCTCTGTAATATAGTTTGAAATCCGGTATCGCTATACCGCCTGATTCGCACTTTCTGCTTAGAATTGCTTTTGCTATTCTGGGTCTTTTATTTTTCCATATGAATTCCATGATTGCTTTATCTATTTCTACAAGCAATGCCTTTGGGATTTTGATTGGCATTGCATTAAACCTATATAGAACTTTTGGTAATATCGCCATTTTGATGATGTTAGTTCTGCCTATCCATGAACAGGGTATATTTTTCCATCTTCTAAGATCTTCTTCTACTTCTCTCTTTAGGGTTCTGTAGTTTTCATTGTATAAATCTTTCACTTCTTTTGTTAGGTTGATTCCCAAGTATTTTATTTTTTTTTGAGGATATTGTGAATGGAGTGGTTTTCCTCATTTCCATTTCAGAAGTTTTGTTGCTGATATACAAGAATGCCTTTGATTTATGCGTGTTGATTTTATATCCTGCTACTTTGCTGAATTCATTTATTAGTTCTAGTAGTTTTTTTGTAGACCCTTTTAGGTCTTCTATGTATAAAATCATGTCATCCGCAAATAATGATAATTTAAGTTCTTCTTTTCCAATTTTTATGCCTTTAATTTCTTTCGTCTGTCTAATTGCTCTGGCCAGTGTTTCGAGAACTATATTGAATAGAAGTGGTGATAGAGGGCATCCCTGTCTTGTTCCAGATTTTAGAGGGAATGCCTTCAATTTTTCACCATTCAGAATGATGCTAGCCTGAGGCTTAGCATAGATAGCTTTTACAATGTCAAGGTAATTTCCTGTTATCCCTTGTTTTTCTAATGTTTCGAACATCAAGGGATGCTGTACTTGTCAAATGCTTTTTCTGCATCCATCGAGATGATCATATGGTTCTTATCTTTAAGTCTATTGATGTGGTGAATAACATTTATTGATTTCCGTATATTGAACCATCCTTGCATCCCAGGGATGAATCCTACTTGATCATGGAGCACAATTTTTTTGATGTGCCTTTGTATCCGATTCGCCAGAATTTTATTGAGGATTTTTGCATCTAGGTTCATCAGGGTTATTGTTCTGAAGTTTTCTTTCTTTGATGTGTCTTTGTCTGGTTTCGGAATCAACGTGATGTTGGCCTCATAGAATGAATTTGGAAGAGCTCCCTCTTTTTCTATTTTCTGAAATAACTTGAAAAGTATTGGTATTAATTCTTCTTTAAAAGTTTTGTAAAACTCCGCTGTATACCCATCCGTTCCCGGGCTTTTCTTGGTGGGTAGTCTCTTGATTGCTTCTTCAATTTCATCCATTGGTATTGGTCTGTTCAAATTGTGTGTATCCTCCTGACTCAGTCTGGGCAAATCATATGTCTTAAGAAATTTATCGATGTCTTCACTATCTTCTATTTTATTGGAATATAGGTTTTCAAAATAATTTCTAATTGTCTTCTGAATTTCTGTAGCATCTGTTGTGATATTGCCTTTTTCATCCTGTATGTTAGTAATTTGAGTTCTCTCTCCTCTTCGTTAGCATGGCTAAGGGTCTGTCAATCTTGTTTATTTTTTCGAAGAACCAACTTTTAGTTTTGTTGATTTTTTCAATAGTTTCTTTTGTTTCAATTTTGTTGATTTCCACTCTGATTTTAATTATTTCTTGCCTTCTGCTGCATTTGCTGTTGTTTTGTTCATCCTTTTCTAGGGCTTTGAGATGAAGTGTGAGCTCATTTATTTGTTGGTTTTTCCTTTTTTTGAGGAATGACCTCCAGGCGATGATGGTTAGGGTAATAACAGGTTCGATTTCGGTTAGGAATCATTCTGCGCGATGAATAATGGTATTGGGAACATGCGATATTTATTAAATTATATTGGTAAAATATATGTATGAAAACAGAAATCTAGGATTTGAAGCCCAGAAGGGCATTAGGCCCTTGATTGGGATACGTAGTGTTGAATTAGGTTCTGCACAGATGTCTCAGATAAATCCATTTACAATGGCATAGGACCTTGTACATTGGATGATTGAATGAGGAAGAGAACATTCAGTCAAAAAGGGATAGTCGGTACGATTAGGTAGATAGTCGGTAGGTTTAGGAAGAAGAGTGAGTACAGGATTTGGACGGGAATTTCTTTAGCAATAGGCTTTCAGTTAGAGAGTGAATGTAAATGTCAGCACATATGAAAATTCAGTCACAATGATGAACTTTGAAAAATATGTAGAAAAGCAGATAATAATAGAGACTTTACAAAATCAGGCAAAGTATAAAGTGAGTGATAGGATTAGACATTTTGTACACTGTTGAGTTTGAATATATAATCTTAAGAAGAAACAAATATGCAGTGACCATTAGGATTGACATTTGAGAGCATTAGGAAACCTGGACATGGATGCTTTTAGTAATCCATGTTCACTTTCATTTTAGGCTTTGGTACAATTATAAGTGTGACCTTTGCATTTTTTGTCCAGAATATTACTGTCATAGAATGTATATGTGGATCATATGACATGAGCATTTCTTCAAGCATTTCTGGAAGTAATGTTTTCAAGACCTATAAATTACTATTGGGGGTAAAAGAGGTGTACCCTGTGTCCATGAATATAGACATAATGCATGAATAGACCACATTTTGAATAAATAATTTAACTGTTCCCACTTTAAATAATGGATTGAATTAATATATGAAATATTATAAGAAATCTTGTATTGATATAATATCATTCATTCCAACCAGTAATACATCTATATGTAATATTAGGGTTATGATTATCATGAAAGGTGTGTGAGTATTGCTTCAAAAGTGATCATAGAAATCTAAATTAATGTGTTTGGAAAGAAGTCTCATAAAAAGACCAGTCAAGAAACATGGAGGAATACATGTGATCTGAAGAAGAAAATGATTGAAAGTGAAACAAATGCCTATAAACTTGCAAACTTGTGGATGAAATATATATCCCATGATGTGAATAAATTGAAGAAATAGTAATGTACCAGTGTTGAATAAAATGAACATCCAAATACACATCATGTCCCATAGGAATCTACTTGCGTTGATGTTAAACTAGGTCAGTTACTGTAGAAATATTAGGATTTGTATGCACCATTCACTAAAGTTAGTTTTCAGTACTAAGAAACAAATATGTATATCAGGAGAATGAATATTTTGAGAAAACTCTTGAGAAAATTTGATTATAAATCCACATACTTGAATATGAATGAGTTAAGGGAGTGTATAATAAGACACATATTTCATATTTTGAAAAATCTGGAGAATATATATATATATATATATATATATATATATATATATACATATATATATATATACACACACACAAACACACACAGACATTAAAAATAGCATAATATATGCTATATGAAATTCACCATGAAATTTATATCATCCAGAGATCCAAAAATATTTATTTTATTTAACATGGATTTATGTATAATGTTGTTCAACTAGGAAGCTCACGCATAGGTTGAATTTTCAGTTCTAAAGCGTTTAGGAGGAGTGATCTCTTAAAATTTGTATCTGCCAAGTCAGCCACTTCACAAAAATGTACGTGTGGTATCAGGTAAGATTCTATTATTGCATGTAAAAATACATGTGCTGAATAGACTACAGAGACAGGGAAACAGGAATTCACATATTTGTTAACTTTAAAACACATGGAGAAATATTTTAACAAATAATTGACTAGATTTATAACTCCTACCGTAAATAATGCAAAAGGCAATTCCACTATACACCATGCCTTCTCTGAACTGCTTGTATTTCCATTTTTTTTGTTTTATTTTTCTCCATCTTATTAGGATTAGTTGTCAGAGTCTAGTAGGGTAAGTGTTAGTGTGAGGTATTCAGTATTTTGAAAGGAAAATTGGAAAATGAATCCAAAGTGTATGTAAATATGTGGTACACAAAAATCTTCCCACTCTCATCCAGAACAATGCCTTGACATTACAATCGCGCAGAGTAAGACACAATTAGAAGAGAAGAGTTAGAAAATCTGTGAATAAATATCTGGAATGGAATATGCTCAGGAGTTCACAACCTTGGAGGAGGTAGAGGAGATTCCAAAAGTAAGGGACAGTGTAATCATTCCAAAAACATGGAGCTCTGCTGGCGTAAAGACTTCTTGAGAAACTGCCTCTGAGGGTGGGCACTTGAAATATATGTTGTTGTCGGGAGCTTCAGCTTCGTTTGTAGCGAGACCATCAAATCAGCGTCTTCATCTATGTGACCTGGAGGACATGGTTTCTTATTTTCCCTGAACATGAGTCAGCAGTGCTGAATACTCTCTTTGTAGGTAAACTGTGGACACGAGGGGCTAAGTGTATCCACATGGGCCTGTGAAGCTATTTGGTCATTCTCCACTTTTCGTGGTGTTTCTTGCTGCTTCACTGGGATTTTGGTATTTGCTTCAAGAAATACAAAGAATTCAACTGTTACTCTGTGCGTGAGGGGGTTCTATCACGTGTGGTGGGTCAGGGTCTGCAGGAGAATGCACCTAACAGGCTTATATCCCACATAGTTGCCCCCTTGACCATAGCAACCTGATTCTAAATATTTCCCTAAAACCTCTGCATATAACAAGATGCCTTTACATTGAAGGGACTGCTGGCTGCACCACATCAGTCACAAGCCATTTGGAAGCCAAAGGCAGATCCACATGAACACACCGCAGATGTTTTATCACACACCTGCCCACCAATGCTCTAGGCCCACTCCTCAGCAGGCTCCAGCTTCCTGGCATCACTGTTCTGCACAATTTTTATGAAAACCTGTCAATCAAGGCACTGACTGTTATTCTTATGATCGGCCACAGGATATCCAAAGAATCTCCAGTGCCAACTTGTCATGGGAATTTTAAAAATTTCATGATATATTGACCTAGCCATTTTTCAAGGATGAAGTTGGAGGCATTCTGGAACTATTAAATGGTGAGGAAGCTCATTTCAATGAAATATCTGGAGATCTCTCACAGGAAAGACTTCCCAAAGAGTGGCCAAAAGGTCACATGAATCCAGGAACATTGAGGTCTACAATGTGAGGTCCATGTGTGTTTTGACTCTCAACAATGGTTGCCAAGTTTTTCAAACAAAATCATGTGATATCCTGGCTGAGATTTCCAGTGTTCTGTGAATAATTACCCTGGGCCTAGATCTCAGTTTCCAAGGGCGACTCTCATGCGTGGCCTCCTAAAATTCCAACACTATTCATGGCAATACTTCTCTGAGTTCAGTACGAGAACTCAGTCTTTATGCAGAATCCCACCAAAGTTCAAGCCAAGGTGGACCATGTAATCTCTACTAACCGCCACAAAAATGACTACAATTAAAACCAAAACACTCCCACATGGCCCTCATTTTCTTCCATACAGACACTCATCAAAACCTCTGGCTGGAGGTTTCCGTGAGGGGTGCAGCCCAAGACAGTGTCCAAAATAAGCTTCCTTGCCCCTCATTTGCCTAAAGTCAGGGTGGCCTGGACACCCTTCCTGTGAACTAAGAGTCATCAAATAGGCCTGCCGTTTATTTTGCTCTGCTTCTTAAATTTGAGGCCTACTGATGGTGGGATTTAGATTCCTCATGTGAATTGGAGTCATGAGAAAACCCAATCACCTATGGGCTAGAATCTGCAGGGCTTTGAAGAACTTATTTGACCCAAAGGAGGCCTATTCTCACTTAATGGAGGTCAGGAACCTTACCACGGAAGGAGAGAGACTTCATCCACAATGATTGCTCTTTTGGACATTTTGCTTTTGGATGCATACATGGGATCTCTCTTTAGATCCATCAGGTGCAGAGAATCTAAGCCACAGAATTACACAAGGCCAAGAGGCTGATTAAGACATATCCCTTTCCAAAGCAATTAAGCAAAGAGCCACAGTTGATGCCCCTTCATTTGCAGTTGAAAACTTTTCTTCAGGCTTCAAAAAGGGTAGCCTGAGGCAAAGACTTTCCTGACATTCAGGGCAACAGAACATTAGGTAAGGAAAAGGCCCAAAGCATGGTTTCTCCACTGATTCTTTACTGGTCACACTGATATCTGAGTTTTCTGAGATGCTCGCCATGCCCTTCATTTAACCAACACATGGCCGTGTCACAGAGCTTGGAGGTGGTACATATCTTGGACACAAAACCATGAGCCTATTCTGGAGAGTGGCCAGAATTCAGGAAGCAAACAGTAACTTAGGAAGATAGCAGGTGTTGCCGGTCCATAAGGCAAGCCGCAGTCCATTCATAAATTGGGAAGGATGAATGCTGGGAAGCTTTCTACTAGACAAGACTCATCCATTGATGCATTCTCTTTGCTAATGTCTACAACCACTGACACAGTGAGATACACAGACATAGAAACACTCGCCTTTTCATACGACTTTCTGGAAACACTTTACTCCAAACCAAACAAACCGCCTTTCAGACATATTCTCAGAGCATGAGAAAAAAACCACAAACCCACATCCCCAGCCAGATAAGCACCTCCTTCCTCCAAGTAGGTTTGTAACTATCCGGAGTGTCCTCTGACTGATAGGCCATACTATGTTCCCCTGAAATGGCCTCACCTATCTCACATCTGGTGTCCATGGCCAATTCTGTGAAGTTGTCAGGAGCCAGCAGTTAGCCACTGCCTTCTTTCTCAGGAAAGGCCCCTCTTAAGAGCTTTCCTGTCATTTGTCCATTCTCACATCAGTAGATACCAAGAAAGACTGACTCTGTCCTTGTTATATCAAACAAGTGAGACCACTGGGTCTGGGACTGAGACAGGCTCTAGGTGCCTGGCTTCCTGGATCCCAAGTTCAGAAAGTGCCATGAACAAAAAAGTGAGGTGAGGTAACTTCTTTCAGGAACTGAATGAGGTTACTGCCTTGGCAACCAGTTTGTCCTAACACATGCATCCAAGTGTCCCATGACATGTAGGCTGACCGTATTTCTGTGACACTTTCACAAGTTAGAATGGTATATCAACCATAGGCACCTGGGAACAGCTCTCCACACAGGCCTCATTTGGTCCATCTTCTCTAGATTAAGAAGAGAGAGGCTGATTCAGACAAAAGCCTTCATCCTGACCAGGTTGTTTGGCATGGAAGATGACTTTTGATCTCTCAGGACCTTCATACCTGCCTACATCTTCTCCAGGGATCAATTCTGCATGGACCTTTGAGGTTCTCAGCAGGTGGACAATCCCCTACTTTCCTGTATTGTAAGACCAACTCTGTCCCTGCTCTTTTGTAAATGTAGATTGAGGGAACAGTTTATGGTTAGGGTTAATTACATGTTTGTTTTGGGTTAGGAATCATTTTGCTGGATGAATAATGGTATTGGGAATCTGTGATATATATAAGAACATAGAGTTGAAAAATATGTATGAAAACAGAAATGTAGTAAGATTTAAAGTCCATATTGGCATTGGGCCTTTGATTTGGATACTTAGCTTTGAATTACGTTCTGCAGTGATGTCTCAGATAAATTGATTATCAATGACATAGGACCTTGTACCTTGGATGATAGATTGTAGAAAAGAACATCCACTCAAACAGGGATAGTCCATAGGATTAGGAAGATAGTCGGTAGGTTTTGCAAGAAGTGTGAGTAAAGGATATGGACCAAAAGTTCTTTATCAATAGGGTTTCGGTAATAGAATGAAGGTCAATGTCAGCACATGTGAAGAGTCAGTCACATAGGTAAACTGGGGAAAATATGTAGGAAAGGAAACATCAATAGAGACAGTAGGAAATCAGGCAAAGTATAAAGTGAGTGATAGGATTAGACATTTTAACAGGGTTGATGTTGACTATATAATCTTCGAAGAAACAAATATGTAGTCACCAATAGGATGGACATTTGAGAGAATTAGGCAACCTAGACATCAATGTTTTTAGTAATCCATGCTCCCATTCAATTTAGGCTTTTGTACAAACATATGTGTGATCTTTGCATTTTGTATCCAAAATAGTACTGTGATAAAATGTATAGGTAGATCAGGTGACATAAGTATTTTTTCCACCATTTCAGGGAGCAATATTTTGAAGATGTATAAATTAGTATTGCGGGTACAAAGAGGTGTACCCTGTGTGTATGAATATAGAGATAATGCATGAATAGATGATACTGTGAATAAATAATATAACTGATTCCACTTTAAATAATGGATTAAATTGATATCTTAAAATTTACAAGAAATCTTATATTGATACACAGTCATTCATTCCTATCAGTTATACATCTAATGGTAATATGAGGGTTATGGTTTGTCATTAAGGGTGTGTGAGTTTTGCTTCAAAAGTAATTATGGAAATCGAAAATAATGTGTTTGTAAAGAAGTCTCATGAAGAGACTAGTCAAGAAACATGGAGGAATACGTGTGTTCTGAAGCAGGAAGTAATTGAAAGTGAAACAAATTGATATAAATTAGCGAACTTGTGGATGAAATATATATCCCATGATGTGCATAAACTGAAGAAATAGTAATGTACCAGTGTTGAATACAAATGAACGTCAAAATACATATCATGTCCCATAGGAATCTACTTGCATTGATGTTAAACTTGGTGAGTAACTGTAGAAATATTAGGATTTGTATGCATCATTCACTGAAGTTAGTTTTCAGTACTAGGAAACAAATATGTATTTCAGGTGGATGAATATTTCTGAGAATAATCTTGTGAAAAGTTGATAATAAATCCACATACATGAACATGAATAAATTTTGGGAGTGTATAATAAGACACATATATTTCATATTTTCAAAAATCTGGAGAGTGTGTATATATATATATATATATATATAGATAGATAGATAGATAGATATAGATATAGATATAGATATAGATATATATAGATATATAGATATATAGATATATATATATATATAGATACATATATATACATATGCCTATATATATATATACACACACACACACTCACACAGACATTAAAAAGTAGCAATATATATGCCAATCGAAATTTATTACGAAATATATATAATCCACACATCCCAAAATATACTTCTTACTGAACATGGATTTATATATAATTTTGTTCAGCTAGAAAGGTCACCAATAGTTTGAATTTTCAGTTCCAACAGCATTAAGAGGAGTGATCTCTTCTCACAATTTGCATCTGCCAAGTCAGCAACCTCTCAAGTATATACATGTGATACCAGGTAGGATTCTATATGTGCATATAAAAACACATGTGCTGAATAGGCCACAGAGAAAGGGAGAGAGGAATTCACATATTTGTTAACTTTAAAAACACATGGAGAACTTTTTTAATTAAAAATTGAGTAGATTTATAATTCCTAGCCTATATAATGCAAAAGGCAAGTCCAATAATACAACATGACTCCTCTGAACTGCTTGTATTTCTATTCTGTTTTGGTTATTATTCTCCATCATGTTAGGATTAGTAGTCAGAGTCTAGTGGGGTATGTGTTAGTGTCCAAAATAAGCTCTCTTACCCCTCATTTGCCTAAAGTCATGGGGGCCTGGACACCCTGCATTTGAACCAGGAGTGATAAAATAGGACTGCAGTTAATACTGCTCTGCTTCTCCATTTTGAAGCCTACTGACTGTCAGGTATAGATTCTTTATGTGATTTGGAATAATGAGAAAACCCAAGCACTTCTTTAGGGCTTTGAAGATTTCATTTGAACCAAATGATCCCTATTCTCACTTGATGTAGGTCAGGAACATAACAAAGGAAGGCAAGACACTTCATCCACCATAACTGATCTTTTTGCCATTTTGGTTTGGATGCACACATGGGATCTTTCTTTAGATCCATCAGGTGCTGAGAATCTAAGCCACAACCTCACACAGGTCCAAGAGGCTGATTAAGACACATCCATTTCCAAAGAAACTAAGCAAAGAGCCACAGGTGATGACCATTCATTTTCATTTGAAAACTGTTTTCTTCAGGCTTCACAAAGGGGTGGCCTGAGGCAAAGACCTTCCTGACATTCAGGGCAACAGAAACATAGGTAAGAGAATGGCCCAAAGCAGGGTTTCTCCACTGAGAATTTCCTGGTCACACTGATATCTGAGTTTTCTGAGATGCTCGCCATTCCTTACCGCTATCCAGTACATGGCCATGTAACAGAGCTTGGAGGTGGTACATATCTTGGACACAAAACCATGAGCCTATTCTGCAGAGTTGCCAGAATTCAGGAAGAAAACAGGAACTTAGGAAGATAGTATTTGTTGTCCCTCCATAAGGCAAGCTGCAGTTCATTCATAAATTGGGCAGGATGAATGCTGGGAAGCTTTCTACAAGACAAGACATATCCATTGATGCATTCTCTTTTCTAATGTCTACAACCACGGACACAGTGGGATACACAGGCATAGAATCACTCACCTTGTCAAAAGACTTACTAGAAACAGTCCATTCCAAACCAAACAAACTGTCTTTCCTACCTATTCTCAGAACATGAGACAAAACCACAAACTGACACTCACACTCACAAAGGCATCTCCTTCCTGCAAGTAGGTCTCTGACTATCTGGAGTGTCCTCTGTCTGTTGGGCCGTATTATGTTCCAATGAAATGTCCTGTCCTGTCTCAGATCTGTCTCCTTTGCAAACTCTGTGAAGTTCTCAGGAGCCAGCGGTGAGCCACTACCTGCTTTTTCAGGAAAGGCCCCTCTTCAGATCTGTCCTGGCATTTGGCAATCCTCACATTAGTAGATACCAAGAAATACTGACTCTGTCCTTGGTACATCCAAACAAGTGAGCCCACTGGGATTGGGACTGGGACTGGCTCTGGCAGCCTGGCATCTTGGATCCCAAGTTCAGAGAGTTACATCACCAAGGAAGTGAGGTAGGTCACTTTCTTCAGGAAATGTATGAGGTCACTACCTTGGCAATCACTTTGTTTTAACATTTGCTTCCAAGGGTCCCATGAGATAGAGGCTGCCCCTACTTTCGGTGACAAGTTCACAAGATAGAATGGTATAACAAACATAGGCGCCTGGGAACATCTCCCCACACAGGACTGGTTTAGTCCATCTTCTCTACATTTAGATAGAGAGACTGATTCAGACACATCCCTTCATCCTGACAAGGGGGTTTGCCATGCAAGATGACTTTTGCTCTCTCAACTCCTTCATAGCTGCCTACGTCTTCTCCAGGGATCATTTCTGCATGGACCTTTGAGGATCTCAGCAGGTTTAAGAACCCCTACATTCCTGTATTGTAAAAGCAACTCTGTCCCTGCTCTTCTGTAAAGTTTGATTCAGGGAAGAGTGTATGGTTACGGTTAATAAAAGTTCAATTTGGGTTAAGAAACATTCCACGGCATGAATAATGGTATTGGGAACCTGTAATATTTACAAGAATGTAAAAGTGAAATATAAGAATGAAAACAGAAATCTAGGTAAGATTTGAAGCCCAGAAGGGCATTGGGCCCTTGATTGGGATACTTAGCTTTGAATTATGTTCTGCAGAAATGTCTCAGATAAATCAATGTTCAATGGCATAGGACTTTGTACCTTGAATGATGGAATGTCAAAGAGAACTTCTAGTCAAGAAGGGATAGTCGGTATTATTAGAAAGATAGTCTGTAGGTTTAGAACTAAGAGTGAGTATAGGATTTGGACCAAAAGTTCTTTTGCAATAGGGTTTCTGGTAGAGATTGAATGTAAATGTGAGCACATGTGAAGAGTCAGTCACAATGATAATCTGGGGAAAATATGTAGGAAAGCAGATATCAATAGAGACATTAGGAAATCAGGCAAATGAAAAAGTGAGTGATAAGATTAGACATTTTCAACGGGCTTGAGGTTGAATATATAATCTTAGGAAGAAACAAATATGTAGTCAAGAATAGGATTCACATTTGAGAGCATTAGGCAAACTGGACATGGAAGTTTTTAGTAATCCATGTTCACTTTCCATTTAGGTTTGGTAAAATCATAAGTGTCACCTTTGCGTTTTGTGTCCAGAATATTACTGTGATAAAATGTATATGTAAATCAGGTGACATGTGCATTTCTTCCACCATTTCTGGGAGCAATATTTTGAAGACGTATAAATTAGTATTGGGGGTACAAAGAGGTGTATCCTGTGTCTATGAATATAGAGATAATGCATGAAAAGACCATACTGTGAATAAATAATATAACTGGTTCCACTTTAAATAATGGATTTAATTGATATCTGAAACTAAGTAAGAAATCTTATATTGATATACAATCATTCATTCCAGCTAGTTGTACATCTAATGGTAATACTAGGGTTTGGTTTATCATGACGGGTGTATGAGTTTTGCTTCAAATGTGATAATGGAAATCGAAAATAATGAGTTTGGAAAGAAGTCTCATGAAAAGAGCAGTCAAGAAACATAGAGAAATACATGTGTTCTGAAGCAGGAAGTGACTGAAAGTGAAACAAATGCGTATAAATTAGCGAACTTGTGGATGAAATATATATCCTATGATGTGCATAAACTGAAGAAATAGTAATGTTCCAGTGTTGAATAAAAATGAATGTCAAAATACACATCATGTCCCATAGGAATCTACTAGCCTTGATATTAAACTGGGTCAGTTACTATAGAAATATTAGATTTTTTTTTTGGTGTTATAATAGAATTTATTTTACCACTAGCATGCCACAGAATGTTGAGGAAAGAGCAATGGATTTTTAGTTATCGCACTAATAATCTAACATTTAATGACTCTTTTGGATAGTCTAGAAATTACATAAGGCTATGTAACATAATTTTTTTAATTTAACATCCATAAAAGCTTGGAGTTTCGGTAATATTTCTACTTTTTTATTTTTAATTTTTTCAGTTGTGATTGACCTTCATTTTGTTTATTTGTATGTGGTGCTTACAATAGAACCCAGTGTCCCACACATGCTAGAAAAGCATGTTACCACTGAACCACAAACCCAGCCCCTCCACTTTTATCTTTACATCGAACATGCCTCTCCCTCATCTTTACTCACTTTCTTCCTCATTTTCCCCCTTCTCTCTCTTGCTTTTTCGTTTTCCTTTCATATCTGTTTTTCTCTCATGTCATTACAAACAGTAGTATGCTATAAAATTTAAATTTAAGACTGTTTTTTATAGTCATTGTTCTTTTCTTGAGAAAATTTAATAATTATAATCACCTGATAGATATATTAAAATAAATTTTTATACATATGTATCTATATTCATGCATATGCATTACATATTATATATATATACATACATATACATTTAAAAGTACTTTGATTAGCCTGTTAAAAATAATATAGACCAAAACTTTCTTAATTCTCAAGCCTTCCAGAATTAACATCTTACAGTGAAAATCAAATAAACATATTTAAATAAACAGGTATCATTCTTTTTATCAATACTGATAATTTAAGGTTTTATATCACATTAAGCTATAATACGGCATATTAAATCTTATGAATTAGAAAAAGTTTTTTGAATAACCTATTATTTAAGGACCATATGCACTGACATTTTAAAGGCTTTCTTGTGATTTCAATTTCTATCAATTGTGTATTAATTGCCAAATGCTTATTTTAGTACTTTTCATATTCATAATTGATATAAAGTCAATTGTTTAATTCTTCTTGTAAATAATTACTTATTACAGTAGGGACATTATTAATAATTCTAAATCTGTATAAGAAAATAGTACAAAGATATTTTCATGCACAATTAAGAATAATTGTGTGCTCTAAATGTCTGATTGTTGATACATATAACAAAGAGCTTTTGATGAGTCTCTTCCCCAGTAAAACATAAAATGCAAAGATATTGTTGGGTATATATGTGCAAATAAAGATAAAGAAAATACACATTATCAACTAGAAACTATTAAATAAAAGGTGAAAACAACAATCCAACACATTGTACGAATTTGTCAGATGAGGTAGTATTCTGGAAGAATAGCCTAAGACTAGACCTGGTCCATGACAAAATATTCACGAAAAAAAATGAAATATGAAAAATATAGAAAATGCTATGAATTTTTCATGAAGGTAGGTGAATTATCCTTTAATCTCAATTTATGTGCATTTTCAAAAGCCAATTTCCTGGTAAAATAAATTTGTGATAGTTACAACTAAACGAAACAAAGTTTCTGCTTAGCAAAATGAATGCATCTCAACCCATTTTTAGCTGATTTCTTCCCTCTCAATTTTAAACCGTTATTTATTTATTTATTTCTATTGGTTGTTCCAAACATTACAAAGCTCATGATATATCATCTTTGATACATTTGACTCAAATGGGTTATGAACTCCCATTTTTTCCACAAATATGAATTTCAGAATCACATTGGTTACACATTCACATTTTTGAACAATAGCATATTAGTGACTGTTGTATTCTGCGACCTTTCCTATCCCCCACTATCCCCCCTCCCCTCCCCTCCCATCTTCCCTCTCTACCTCATCTGCTGTTGTTCAATTCTCTCCATTGTTTCCCCCCCATTTCCCCTCAAATCCTCTTATATGTAATTTTGTGTAACATTGAGGGTCTCCTACTATTTCCATATGCTTTCCCTTCTCTCTCCCTTTCTCTCCCCCAACTCGTCTTTGTTTAATGATAAACTTTTCCTCATGCTCTTCCTCGATGTTCTGTTCTTAGTTGATCTTTTAATATCAAAGAAGACATTTGGCATTTGTTTTTTTAAGGATTGGCTAGCTTCGCCTAGCATAATCTGCTCTAATGCCATCCATTTCCATGCAAATTCAATGATTTTGTCATTTTTTAATGAAGAGTAATACTCCATTTTGTATAAAAGCCACATTTTTTTATCCATTCATTTATTGAAGGGCATCTAGGTTGGTTCCACAGTCTAGCTATTGTGAATTGTGCAGCTATGATCATTGATGTGGCAGTATCTCTACAGTACGCTCTTTTAAGATCCTCAGGAAATAGTTCGAGAAGGGTGATAGCTGGGTCAAATGGTGGATCCATTCCCAGCTTTCCCAGGTATCACCATAGTACTTTCCAAATTGGCCTCACCAATTTGCAGTCCCACCAGCAGTGTACAAGTGTACCCTTTTCCCCACATTCTCACCAACACTTATTTTGTTTGACTTCATAATGGCTGCCGATCTTACTGGAGTGAGATGGTATCATAGGGTGGTTTTGATTTGCATTTCTCTGACTGCTAGAGATAGTGAGCATTTTTTCATGTACTTGTTCATTGATTGAATGTCCTCCTCTGTGAAGTGTCTGTTCAGGTCCTTGGCCCATTTGTTGATTGGGTTATTTGTTATCTTATTGTTTAATTTTTTTGAGTTCTTTGTATATTCTGGATATTAGGGCTCTATCTGAAGTGTGAGGGGTAAAAATTTGTTCCCAGGATGTAGGCTCTCTATTTACCTCTCTTATTGTTTCTCTTGCTGAGAAAAAAAAAATTAGTTTAAGTGAGTCCCATTTGTTTATTCTTGTTATTAACTCTTTGGCTATGGGCATCCTATTAAAGAATGTGGAGCCCGACCCCACAGTATGTAGATCGTAGCCAACTTTTTCTTCTATTAGACGCAGTGTCTCTGATTTGATATCTAGCTCCTGGATCCATTTTGAGTTAACTTTTTGCATGGTGAGAGAAAGGGATTCAGTTTCATTTTGTTGCATATGGATTTCCAATTTTCCCAGCACCATTTGTTGAAGATGCTATCTTTCCTCCATTGCATGTTTTTAGCCCCTTTATCAAATATAAGAAAGTTGTAATTTTGTGGATTGGTTTCTGTGTCCTCTATTCTATACCACTGGTCCAGCTGCCTGTTTTGGTACCAGTACCACGATGTTTTTATTACTATTGCTTTGTAGTACAGTTTGAACTCTTGTATCGCTATACCTCCAGATTCACACTTCCTGCTTAGAATTGCTTTTGGTATTCAGGGTCTTTTGTTTTTCCATATGAATTTCATGATTGCTTTATCATTTCTACAATAAATGCCGTTGGGATTTTTATTGGCACCGATTTAAACCTGTAGAGAACTTTGGGTAATATCAACATTTTGATGATGTTAATTCTGCCTATCCATGAACAAAGTACATTTTTCCATCTTCTAAGATCTTCTTCTATCTCTCTCTTTAGGGTTCTGTAGTTTTCATTATATAAATCTTTCACCTCTTTCGTTAGGATGATTCCCAAGTATCTTATATTCTTTGTGGATATAGTGAATGGAGTGGTTTTCCTCATTTCAATTTCAGAAGTTTTTCTGCTGATATACAGGAATGCCTTTGATTAATGCGTGTTGACTTTATATCTTGCCACTTTGCTGAATTCATTTATTAATTCTAGCAGTTGTTTGTAGACCCTTTTGAGTCTGTTAAATATATTATCATGTCATCTGAAAATAGCGATAATTTAAGTTCTTCTTTTCCTATTTTCATGTCTTTAATTTCTTTTGTCTGTCTAATTGCTCTGGCTAGTATTTCAAGAACTAAATCGAATAGAAGTGGTGATAGAGGGCATCCCTGTCTTGTTCCAGATTTTAGAGGGAATGCCTTCAGTTTTTCTCCATTTACGATGATGCTAGCCTGAGGTTTAGCATATATAGCTTTTACAATGTTGAGGTAAGTTCCTGTTATCCCTAGTTTTTCTAGTGTTTTGAACATAAAGGGAGGCTGAACTTTGTCGAATGTTTTTTCTGCATCTATCAAGATGATCATATGGTTCTTGTCTTTAAGTCTATTGATGTGGTGAATAGCATTTATGGATTTCCGTATATTGAACTAGCCTTGCATCCCTGGGATGAATCCTACTTGATCATGGTGCACAATTTTTTGATATGCTTTTGTATTACATTCACCAGGATTTTATTGAGAATTTTTGCATCCTAGTTTATTAGAGATATTGGTCTGTAGTTTTGTTTCTTTGAAGTGTTTTTGTCTGGTTTCGGGATCAGGGTGATTTTGGCCTCATAGAATGAATTTGAAAGAGCACCTTCATTTTCTATTTCTTGAAATAGCTTGAAAAGTATTGGTATTAATTCTTCTTTTAAGGTTTTGTAGAGCTCCGCTCTATACCCATCCGCTCCAGGGCTTTTTTTGGTTCGTAGTCTTTTGATGGCTTCTTGTATTTCTTCCTTTGTTATTGGTCTGTTTAAATTGTGTGTGTCTTCCTGACTCAATCTTGGCACATCGTATGACTTAAGAAATTTATTGATATCTTCACTATCTTCTATTTCATTTGAATATAGGGTTTCAAAATACTTTCTAATTATCTTCTGTATTTCTGTAGTGTCTGTTATGATAATGCCTTTTTCATG
The DNA here is from genome assembly GCF_048772815.1 of Callospermophilus lateralis. Taxonomy (NCBI): domain Eukaryota; kingdom Metazoa; phylum Chordata; class Mammalia; order Rodentia; family Sciuridae; genus Callospermophilus; species Callospermophilus lateralis. The sequence goes on from NW_027514115.1 coordinate 998,250, forward strand.
CCGTATGTTAGTAATTTGAGTTCTCATTCTTCTTCTCTTTGTTAGCATGGCTAAGGGCCTGTCGATCTTATTTATGTTTTCAAAGAACCAACCTTTAGTTTTATCAATTTTTTCAATGTTTTTTTTTTGTTTCAATTTCGTTGATTTCTGCTCTAATTTTAATTATTTCTTGTCTTCTACTACATTTGCTGTTGTTTTTCTTTTCTTTTTCTAGGTTTTTGAAGTGTAGTGTGAGTTCATTTATTTTATTTTATTTTATTTTTTTGAGGAAAGAACTCCAAGAAATGAATTTCCCTCTTAAAACTGCTTTCATTGTGTCCCATAGATTCCAGTATGTTGTGTCTGTATTGTCATTTGTCTATAAGAATTTTTTATATCCTCCTCTATGTCTTCTGTAACCCATTGATCATTCAGTAGAATATTGTTCATTTTTCCATATGATGTAGGATTTTTCCTTCCTTCTTTTATCATTTATTTCCAGTTTCATTCCAATATGATCAGATATGGTGCATGGTATTATCTCCAAGCCTTTATATTTACTAAGGGTTGCCCTATGGCATAATATATGAACTATCTTTGAGTAGGATCCTTGTGTTGCTGAGAAGAACGTGTATCCACTTGAGGATGGTTGATATATTCTATATATGTTGGTTAAGCCTAGGTTATTTATTGTGCTGTTGAATTCCATAGTTTCTTTATTCAGTTTTTGTCTAGAGGATCTTTCTAATGGCGAGATCAGTGTGTTGAAGTCACCCGTAGTTATTGTGTTGTAGTCTATTTGACTCTTGAACTTGAGGAGAGTTTGTTTCATGAGCGTTGCAGCTCAATTGTTTGGTGCATACAAATTGATAATTGTTATGTCTTGTTGGTGGATGGTTCCTTTTAACAGTACATAGTGTCCTTCGTTATCCCTTTTTATTAACGTAGGTTTGAAATTGATTTTATTTGATATGAGTATGGCTACTCCTGCTTGCTTCCGAGGGCCATGTGAGTGGTATGATTTATCCCAACCTTTTACTTTCAGCCTGTGTATGTCTTTACCTATCATATGAGTCTCCTGAAGGCAGCAGACTGTAGGATTTGTTTTTTTGATTCAGGTTACTAACCTATGTCTCTTGATTGGTGAGTTTATGCCATTAACATTTAAGGTTACAATTGAAATATGATTTTTACTTTCATTCATGTTTATTTATTTATTTATTTTTAGTTTGGCTAGTTTTTAATTTTTGGTTATTTTTCTCCCCCTTTACTGAGATACCTCCTGCTGTTAGTTTGGGGCACTATTTATCAATTCCTCTTCTTCTAGTATTTTGCTCAAATGCTTTGCAGTGCTGGTGTTCTTTCTGCAAATTCTTTTAGCTTTTGTTTATCGTGAAAGACACTAATTTCATTGTCAAATCCCAAACTTAATTTTGATGGATACAGTACTCTTGGTTGGAATCCATTATTTTTCAGCGTTTGAAATACATTGTTCCAGGATCTACTCGCTTTCAAAGTTTGTGATGAAAATTCAGTCGTTAACCTAATTGGTTTACCCCAGAATGTAATCTGCCTCATTTCTCTTTTAGCTTTTAATATTCTCTCCTTGTTCTGTATGTTAGCTATCTTGATAATTCTATGTCTTGGAGTTGGTCTATTATGGTTTTGAATGTTTGAGGTCATGTAGGCTTCAAGGATTTGGCAATCCATTCCATCTTTTATCTCTGGGAAGTTTTCTAGAATTATTTCATTTAATATGTTGTCCATTCCTTTGGTTTGAATCTCTATGCCTTCTTCTATCCTGATGACTCTCAAATTTGTTTTTTTATGACATCCCATATCTCTTAAATAGATTGCTCATGGGATATAAGCATCTTTTCTGTGTTCACTATATTCTTTTCAAGTTGATAAACTTTGTCTTCATTATCTGATCTTCTGACTTCTACTTAATCTAGTCTATTTACAATATTCTCGTTTGAGTTTTTAATGTGGTTTATATTTTTCTGCATTCCTAGGGTTACTGTTTGATTTTTTTAAGAACTCTGTCTTTTGGTAAAGCTCCTTCTTTGCCATTTGAATTTGTTTGTTTAATTCATTTTCAAAATATTCTTTTATTGCTTGGACTTGCTGCCTCATGTCTTCTCTAATATTTCTTTCCATCTGAGTTAGGGATGCATTGAGTTTTTTCCCTATCCCTGTTTCTGATGATTCTAGGTCCTCCTGTAGAATTAAGTTGTCCGGCATTATTTGTACACCTTTTTCCCTTGTTTTTTCATGAAGTTCACATTACTTTCCAGCTCTGTTTGATTGCTGTGTTTCTGCTCTCTTCTATATATTTGTTTTGGTTTTATATATCTCTATTGTAGCTCCTTTGTGTTGGTAGACTGTGCATGCTAAAGTGGATTCCACTGGGAAGGAATTCCGACGGCCGAGCTCCAATGATGTCACCTCTCTGCTATGGTGGGCCCCAGGCTCTTTGCCCGGGTGTTCGCATGGGGGTGTGGGACTGTACTGTCTCTGTTTGTTTTCAGCTCCTGGTCGCGGGTGTGCAGGCGGTCACAAGCTGTCCAGTCACGCAGTCAGCGGGTTGGCTGTCATCGGCGGTTGTGCGATCTTTAGCCACCCATTAGGGCAGGCATATGGCAGGTGATTGGTCGCTGGTGGGCAGGCGGTCTCCAGCCGTCCAGTTGCACCTGCAGCGGGCCGGCTGTTGCCGGCGGGCGAGCGTTCTCCAGGCGCCCAGTCACGCGGGCCTGGCCTCTAGTCCCCTGGTTTCTCCTGCTAGTCCTGGTTTCTCTTGCTACACCAGTTTTCCCCTGAGTAATGCCCTCGGCAGCTCAAACTGTACTCTGGCCTGCCGTTTCTTGGGTGTGGATTGTGTCTATTGGGAACCCCAGCACTCTATTGTTTTTTTTTTTTTTTTTCCGTTTGCCCCTTCCCCATCGCTGGCTAGACAGATTTTGTTTTCACCACTGATGGGAGGGGGAGTAGAAGGTCAGGTGCCTCTAGTTTCCCCCCCATCTTTATTCAGGCTCTCTCTGATAATCCCTCCCCTGGAAAGCTTAGGAAAGATTTTATGCAAATATCCTACTGTATGGGAGATGAGCGGAAAACACACAACTGTTTTATTGTTGCAATCTGTCGGAGAGTGGCGGTGGTTACTTCAGCTCTCCAAGATGGTTGCCGTTGGTTTCCTTGGTGGAGTTTCCGTTGTGGGGGATAGAACAGTAGCGCTTCCTTCCCTGACTGAGATCCCGAACTCCGCCTGGGGCTCAGGGGGGGGTCAGCCGGCAGGATTCCACAGAATCTGCAGCAACGTTTCTCCCTGGATGCTAGTCGCTTCTCGGTGGTGCCCCGACGTCTGTAGCCACGGGGCGGGCCGCACGGATCAGTAAGCCCGGATCTCCGGTTGCATATTCAGCTCACGTTTGAGACTCAATTACCGGACCTCGTTGGTGGAAATCATTCTTTTAGGTTTCGGTGCACACTCATTTTTCTATAAGATCCTAACAAGATAGTCTTTTGTCATTTTAACTCGTTATTCACCTGCAATGTGGCGTGGTACACTGGGTGTGATGCACTCTATTCGCGGCCAACTTGCAATGTCGAAATATTATGTTTTGTATGCACCATTTACTGAAGATAGATTTCAGTACTAGGCAACCAATATGTAATTCAGGTTGATGAATATTTCTGAGAATTATCTTTTGAAAAGTTGATTATAAATCCACATTCATGATATGAATGAATTTGGGGAGTGCACAATAAGGCACATATATTTCATATTTTGAAAAATCTTGAGAGTATATATATATATATATATATATATATATATATATATATACACACAGAGAGACATTACAATGTAGCATTATGTATGCCAACGGAAATTTATCATGAAATACATATCATCCAGAGATCCAAAAATATTAATTTTACTGAACATGGATTTATGTATAATGTTGTTCAAATAGGAGGCTCAGCCATAGGTTGAATTTTCAGTTTCAACAGCATTTAGGAGGAGTGATATCTTCTCACAATTTGTATCTGCCAAGTCAGCCACCTCACAAAAATGTACGTGTAATACTAGGTAGGATTCTATATATGCATATAAAAATACATTTGCTGACTAGGCTACAGAGAAAGGGAGACATAAATTCACATGTTTGTTAACTTTAAAAACACATGGAGAACTATTTCAAAAAAAAAATTGACTAGATTTATAACTCCTACCCTATGTAATGCAAAAGGCAAGTCCAAGAATACCAAACATGCCTCCTCTTAACTGCTTGTATTTCTATTCTGATTGGGTTATTATTTTCCATGATATTACGATTAGTAGTCAGAGTCTAGTAAGGTAGGGGTTAGTGTCAGGGATTCAGTATTTCAAATGGAAAATTGGAAAATGAATCCAATGTGTATGTAAATATGTGCTACACAAAAATGTTCCCACTCTCATCAAGAACTATGGCTTGACATTACTTTTGCCCCAAGTAAGACACAATTAGAGGAGAAGTGTTAGAAAATCTGTGAATATATATCTGGAATGGAATATGCTCAGTAGTTCACAACACTGGAGGTGGTAGAGGAGTTCCCAAAAGTAAGGGATAGGGTGAACACTCCACAAACATGGAGCTCTGCTGGCCTAAAGACTTCTTGAAGAACTGCCTCTGAGGTTGGGCACCTGAAAAATATGTTGTTTTCTGGAGCTTTAGCTTCATTTGTAGTGAGACCATCAAAGCTGGGTCTACATCTATGTGACCTTGAGGACATGGTTTCTTATTTTCCAGTGAAGATGAGCCAGCAGTGCTGAATTTGCTCTTTGTAGGTAAACTGTGACCACTGGGGACTAAGTGTCTCCCCATGTGGACTGTGAAGCCATTTGGTCATCCTCCAAATTTCATGGTGTTTCTTGCTGCTACACTGGGAGTTTGCTATTTGATTCAAAAATACAAGGAGTTCTAGTGGGTCACAGTGCTGGATGGAGTTCTGTCACATGTGGTGGGTCAGTTTCTGCAGGAGAATGCACCAAACATACTTCTAGCCCACATATATTGCCCCATTGACCATAGCAACTTGATTCTGAACATTGCCCTGAAATCTCTCAGTATTACAAGATGCCTTTATATAGAAGGGACTGCTTGCTGCACCATGTCAGTCACAAGCCATATGGAAGCCAATGGAAGATCCACAGGCCCCACCACAGATGTTTTATCATACACCTGACCACCACGGCTCTAGGCCCACTACTCAGCAGGCTCCAACTTATTGGCATCTCTGTTCTACACGATTTTCATGAAACCGAGTCAATCAAAGCACTGTCTGGTATACTCATGATCAGCAACAGGACATCCAAAGGTCCTCCATTGCCACCTGGTCATGGGAAATTCAAAAATTTTATGGTATTTTTGTAGCCATTTTTCAATGATGATGTTGGAGGCACTGTGGGTTAAAATTCACTCCAGAACCATTAAATGTAGAGGAAGCACATTTCAATGAAAGCTTTGGAGAATTCTCACAGGCAAGGCTTCTCAAAAAGTGGCCAAATGGTCACATGAAGCCAGTCCCATTGAGGTCTACAATGAGGTCCATGTGTGTTTCGACTCTCAAATATGGCTGACAAGTCTTTCAGAATAAAATCACGTGATATCTTGGCTGTGATTCCCAGTGCTCTGTTGAAAGCCACCCTGCACATAGATCTCAGTTTTCAAGGGGGACTCTCATGCATGGCCTCCGAAAATCCCAACGCAATTCATGGCAATAATTCTCTGAGTTCAGTTCCAGAACTCAGTCTCTAAGGGGAATCACACCAGAGTTCATGTAAAGGTGGACCCAGTCATGTCTTCCAAACACCAAACAAATGGCCACAATTAAAACCAAAACACTCCCACATGGCCCTCATGATCTTTCATATAGACACTCATCATAACCTCTGGCTGGATGTTTCCATGAGGGGCGAAACACAAGACAGTCTCCAAAATAATCTCCCTTGCCCCTTAATGGCCTAAAATCAGGGTTGCCTGGACACACTTCCTGTGAACTAGGAGTGATCAAATAGGCCTGCTGTTAATACTTCTCTGCTTCTCCAATTTGAGGCCTACTGACTGTGGGGTTTATTTTTTTATGTGAATTGGAGTCATTATAAAACCCAAGCACATATCGGCTAGCTTCTGCAGGGCTTTGAAGAAATCATTTGACCCAAAGGATCCCTATTCTCACTTGATGGAGGTCAGGAACCTAAAAGAGGAAGGGGAGAGACTTCATCCACAATGACTGATCTTTTGGCAATTATGGTTTTGGATGCACACATGGGATCATTTTTAGATCCATCAGCTGCTGAGAATCAAAGTCACAGCCACATACAAGGCCAAGAGTCTAATTAAGACACATCCCTTTCCAAAGCAACTAAGAAAGAGCCACAAGTGATGCCCATTCATTTCCATTTGAAACCTGTTTTCTTCAGGCTTCACAAAGGGGTGGCCTGAAACAAAGACCTTCCTGACATTCAGGGCAACAGAACAATAGGTAAGCAAAGCAGGGTTTCTCCACTGAGACTTTATTGATCACACTGATATCTGAGTTTTCTGAGATGCTCGCCATTCCCTTCAGCTATCCAGTACATGGCCATGTAACAGGGTTTGGAAATGGTACATATATTGGACACAAAACCATGAGCCTATTCTGTAGAGTGGCCAGAATTCAGGAAGAACGCACGAACTTTGGAAGATAGCGCGTGTTGCCCATCGATAAGGCAAGCCAAAATCCATTCATCAATTTGGCAGAATAAATGATGGGAAGCTTTCTACTAGACAGGACACATCAATTGATGCATTATCTTTTCTAATGTCTATAACCATGGACACAGTGGGATACACAGACATAGAAACACTCGCGTTGTCAAATGACTTACTAGAAACAGTTCACTCAAAACCAAACAAACCGCCTTTTCTATCTATTCTCAGAACATGAGGCAAATCCATAAACACACAGCGACACCCACAGAGGCACCTCCTTCCCCAAAGTAGGTCTGTGACTATCCAGAGTGTCCTCTGACTGGTGGGTTATAGTATGTTCCCCCGAAATGGCCTGTCCTGTCTCAGATCTGGTCTCTTTAACCAACTCTGTGAAGATGTCAGGAGCCACTGGTGAACCACTATCTGCTTTCTCAGGAAAGGCCCCTCTTTAGAGCTTTTCTGGCTTTTGGCCATTCTCATATCAGTAGGTACCAAGAAAGACTGACTCTGTCCTTGGTATATCCAAACAAGTGAGACCACTGGGACTGGGACTGGGACAGGCTCTGGGTGCCTGTCTTCCTGCATCCCAAGTTCTTAGAGTTCCATCACCAAGGAAGTGAGGTGAGGTCACTTCCTTCAGGAACTGAATGAGGTCACTGCCTTAGCAACAACTTTGTCCTAACAGTTGCTTCCAAGGGTCCCATGAGATGGAGGCTGCCCCTACGTCCTGTGACACTTTCACAAGTTAGAATGTATATCAACCATAGGCACCCGGGACCAGCTCTCCAAACAGGACTGTTTGAGTCCATATTCTAATGGGTGGCACTAGAGCAGATTATGCTTAGTGAAGCTGGCCAATCCCTAAAAAACAAATACCAAATGTCTTCTTTGATATAATGAGAGCAACTAAGAATAGAGCAGGGAGGAAGAGCAGGAAGAAAAGATTAACATTAAACTGAGACATGAGGTGGGAGGGAAAGAGAGAGAAAAGGGGAATTGCATGGAAATGGAGGGAGACCCTCATTGTTATACTAAATTACATATTAGAGGTTGTGAATGGAATGGGAAAATAAACAAGGTGAGAAATGAACAGTAGATGGGGTGGACAGAGAAGATCCGAGGGGAGGGGAGGGGGGATAGTAGAGGATAGGAACGGTAGCAGAATACAACAATTACTAGTATGGAATTATGTAAAAATGTGGATGTGTAACCGAAGTGATTCTTCAATCTGTATCTGGGGTAAAAATGGGAGTTCATAAATCACTTGAAGCTAATGTATGCTAATGTATGAATATGTTATGTCAAAAGATTTGTAAGGTTTTGAACAACCAATAATAAAAAAAAGAACAGAGAGGCTGATTCAGTAACAACCTTTCATCCTGACCAGGTTGTTTGCCATGGAAGTTGACTTTTGCTCTCTCAGGTCCTTCAGTGGTGCCTATATCTTCTCCAGGGATCACTTCTGCATGAAACTTTGAGTTTTTCAACAGGTGGAAGATTCACTACATTCCTCTATTTTAGGACCAACACTGTCCCTGCTCTTCTGTAAAGTTAGATTGAGGGAACAGTGTATCGTTTCGCTTAATAACAGGTTTGATTTGGGTTAGGAATCATTCTGCTTGATGAATAATGGTATTGGGAACCTGTGATATTTATAAGAATATATAGGTGAAATATAAGTATGAAAACAGAAATCTAGGTAAGATTGGAATCCCACTAGGGCATTGCGCTCTTGATTGGGATACTTAGCTTTGATACATGTTCTGCATAGATGTTTCAGATAAATCAATAATCAATGGCATAGGACCTTGTACCTTGGATGATTGAATGTAGAAGTGAGTATCCACTCAAACTGGGATAGTCGGTAGGATTAGGAAGATATTCTGTAGGTTTCAGAAGAAGAGTGAGTACAGGAATTGTAACAAAAGTTCTTTAGCAATAGGGTATCACATAGACAGTGAATGTAAATGTCAGCACATGTGAAGTGTTAGTCAAAATTGTGAACTGGTGAAAATATTTAGGAAAGCAGACATCAATAGAGACATTAGGAAATCAGGGAAAGTATAAAGTGAGTGATAGGATTAGACATTTGCAACAGGGCTGAGGTTGAATATATAGTCTTAGGAAGAAACAAATATGTTGTCATAAATAGGATTGACATTTGAGAGCATTAGGCAAACTGGACATGAATGTTTTTAGTAATCCATGCTCACTTTCCATTTAGGCTTTGGTACAATCATAAGTGTGACCTCTGCTTTTTGTGTCCAGAATATTACTGTGATAAATGCATACGTAGATCAGGTGACATGAGTATTTCTTCCACCATTTCTGGGAGCAACATTTTGAAGACGAATAAATTAGTATTGGGGTTACAAATAGATGCACCCTGTGTCTATGAATGTAGAGATAATGCATGAATAGACCATACTGTGAATAAATAATATAATTGGTTCCAACTTTAAATAAAGGATTGAATTGATATCTGAATATATACAGAAAATCTTATATTGATATACAATTATTCATTCCAACCAGTAATACATCTAATGGTAATATTAGGGTTATGTTTTATCATGAAGAGTGTGTGAGTTTTGCTTCAAAATGATTATGGAAATCAAAAATAATGTGTTTGAAATGAAGTCTCATGAAAAGACCAGTCAAGAAACCTGGAGGAATACATGTGTTCTGAATCAGTAAATGACTGAAAGTGAATCAAATGCCTATAAATTTGTGAACTTATGGATGAAATATATGTCCTATGATGTTCGTAAACTATAGAAATTCTATTGTACCAGTGTTGAATAAAATGAACTTCAAAATACACATCATGTCCCATAGGAATCTACTTGCATTGATGTTAAACAGGGTCAGTTAATGTAGAAATATTAGGATTGTATGCACCATTCACTGAAGTTAGTTTTCAGTAATAGTAAACAAATATGTATTTCAGGTGGATGAATATTTCTGAGAATAATCTTGTGAAATGTTGATTATAAATCCACATACATGAACATGAGTGAATTTAGGTAGTGTATATAAGACACATATATTTATGAACATGAATGAATTTAGGTAGTGTATATAAGACACATATATTTTATATTTGGAAAAATTTGGAGAGTATATATATATATATATATATTAAAAAACACACACAGACAATAAAATGTAGCAATATATATGCTAATCGAAATTCTTCATGAAATGTACATCAGCCACAGATGCAAAAATATTTATTTTACCGAACATCGATTTATGTATAATGCTGTTCTACTAGGAGGCTCACCCATAGGTTGAATTTTCAGTTCCAACAGAGTTTAGGAGGAGTGATTTCTTCTCACAATTTGTATTTGCCAAGTCAGACACCTCAGAAGAATATACGTGTGATACCAGGTAAGATTCTATATGTGCATATAAAAATACATGTGCTTAATTGGCTACAGAGAAAGGGAGACAGGTATTCACATATTTGTTAACTTTAAAAACATGTGGAGAACTATTTCAGTTAAAAATTAGCTAGATTTATAACACCTACCCTATATCATTCAAAAGGCAAGTCCAACTATACACCATGCCTCCTCTGTACTGCTTGTATTTCCATTCTGTTTGGATTATTTTTCTCCATCATATTAGGATTAGTAGTCAGAGTCTAGTAGGTTATGGTTTAGTGTCAGGTGTCCGGGCCGGCTGGACACTTCAACGTGGGCGTTGAACCTTGTTGGGTAGGAATGAAGGGACAAGAGTGATGAGAGAAGACAGCAAGACAACAGTTCTGATCATACTGAAAACTTTTATAGTTCTCACAGTGTATTTATATGCTGCGGATGAGAAAGCTCTCTTATCGGCAGTTGCTGGATGTCTTCACAGGGTGAGATAACCTCAGGATATTTTAGGAAGACGGATAGCCGCAGGATGTCTCAGGGTGATAGATGGCTGCGGGATGTCTCCCAGGCAGGAAATCTCGCAGGGGTCTATTTCTTGTAAGTGTCAGGCTATTCTTTGAAGGAGAACTTCCTTCTAGCCCCTGACATCTTCCCCCTTTCTTATATTAAATATTTGACCATACCTTACAGGCCAATGTTTTAGGGGGTTATAGAGGCTCTGTTTCTCTAACAGGCCTTAGAATATCTCCTGATCTGATCGAGCATGTTTACTAGGAGATTTCGTGGTGGCCTAGGCATGTTTTTTAAGGAGACGGCTTTGAGGGGGAAGCATGCCAACTGCCATGCACCAGAGCGTGTCACTCAGAAGACTTGGGTTTTGGGAACCATGGATCCATCCTCCTGCAGTCCTTCCTGCACCCTCTGTTATTATGGCCTAACGTCCTCACTCCATGGGTGTGTCCTCCCCCAAACAGAGGGGCCCATGGAGGACGAACCCTTATGGCAAGGGCAGAAGATGGTTGGTCAGAGCTGTTACTTAGAGTTTTATATAAGAAAGCGAGATCTGTGGGCATGTAACCTTAAGAAATAAGCTTGTGAGGAGGGTAGAACATCCTTTTAAATGTTGGCAGCACGGTCTTCCATATCCAGGCGATGATAGTGGACCTGTAGGGGCTTAGAGGCCAAAATATTAATCTGTTCTTTAATAAATTGTAACAGCCTGTTTATAATGCAGGGTCCTAGGGACACCATTAAAAGTAAACCCAACAAAGGGCCTAATAGGGGAAGAAGATAGGGCAGAAATCCATTAAGCCCAGTCCAGAGGGGATTTTCAAATATTTCCCTTCGTCTCTTTTCTAGATCTTCTTGAAGCTGCTTAATTTTAGTGCATACTATGCCAGAATTATTGGCATAAATGCAGCATCATTCCCCTAAGGCCAAGCAAATACCTCCCTGGTTAGCTGTCAGCAAATTTAAGCCTCGTCTTTTTTGAAGGAACACTTCTGCCAGGGAGTCTATTTGGTCCTGCAAATCTTTAATGGTTCATGATAGAGTTTTTATCAGTTGTTACTGATAGAGTTTATAATTTGTTGAGACAGGCGATGGTAAGAGTGAATAGACGTGCCTAAGCCAGTGTACCTGTGCCCACAGGAACTGTTATTCCAAGGCTGGCAGATTGTTGGCTGCATCTGTAAAAGAAGAAATTTTGTCCTCATGAGGAGTCCCTCTGTCCCTGTTTTGAGGTAAGTCATTAACCTGTTTAACCAGGAGTTCTGGTAACCATCTTGGGGCTGTTTGATCTTGGTCCAAAACATAAGCTGAGCCTCCTCCCCAGATGAGGACAGGATCTGGGCCTTTTTATTTATTTGTAAGGGGATTGTGTCACATAACAGGTGGGCGAACAGAATTGGACGAGGGATGGCAGTGTCTGTCTGCTGCCAAATGGCCTTCATTGTCTAGGGTAAGAAAAATAAGGGCAAATAATGCATTGTTAAGGCGATGCCTGGGTGTGGTAAATACAAGGGAGGAAGCCTTAAGGAGGGTTAGCCAAGTTTTTTAAGGTAAGGTGGGCAAGTTCCACAATGCCTTGGCCCTGAGGGTTGTATGGAATTCCAGGAGTATGACAAATTTGCAAGGTAGCACAAAACTGTTTAAACTTGGCAATGGTATATGTAGGATAAATATCTGTTTTAATATGTATTGGTTTACCCATAACAGAAAAGGCTGAAACAAGATGAGAAAGGACATTTTTGGTAGCCTCTCCAGAATGTGGTGATGCAAAAATAGAGCCGCTGAAGGTATCTACAGAAATGTGTATATATATTTGGCTATTACAAATTCAAGAAAATGAGTAACATCCATTTGCCAAAACTGATCGGGCAGTAATCCTCGGGGGTTAACTCCCAAGTGTTGAATGGGGAGGGAGGCAGCGCAACTAGGGCATGCTTTTACTATTTCTCGTGCCTGTTGCCTGGTAATTTTACAAAGTAATCAAAGGCTCTGGAAATTTAAATGGTGTAGATTGTGTAACTCCGTGGCCTTTTGAATGGAGCCAACAAAAATTGGAAAGATGGAACGAGTTGCTGCATCAGCTTGGGCATTACCTTGAATTAGAGGGCTGGAAAGATCAGAGTGTGCCCTTATGTGTCCTAAGAAAAATGGGTGTTGTCTGACCTGAATTAGCTGCTGAAGCTGGTGAAACAGAAAGGCCGCATTGTTAGAAGCCTTAATGGGGGGTGAAATCACCAGCAGGTGCACAGAATGAGCAATGTAGCCACTGTCTTTATAAATATTAACAGGATTATAAAAAATGTTATAAAAACTTGTGTTATGTCAAACAATTCCACAAACTGTGGTGACTGATAGACAGTATCAAAGGTGGTAGGCTGGTTATTGACAACAAAGACCGCTCGGCCATTACAGGAACCATCTGTAAAGACAGTAAGGGCTTGAGGAATGGGAGCATTTTGAGTAATTTCAGGAAAAGTAAATGGATGTAACTGGACAAAATGTAAAGGGGGGTCATTGGGGAGGTGGTGATCAATTGTTCCCAAAAGCCTGATAGGGAAATACCTCATTCATCCCTTGTCTCTAGTAAAAATTGGGTTTGGTCCTTAGTATATGGAATAAAAATATTATCAGGGTCTTTGCCAAAATGTTGTAGAGAAATCAAATGACCTTTAAAAATAATAGAAGCTACCTGAGCAAGATAAACAGTAATAACCTTCGAGGATGTGGTGGGTAAATGGACCCAAAACAAGGGGCAGTCTTTATTATTAAAATGTGGATCTCGCTGCCAAAATATTCCTGTGGGTGTATGAGGAGTGTGTAAAATAACCAGAACCAGAGGAAGGTTATAAGAAATTTGCGTAACAAATTGTTGGGCAATGGCTCCTGTGACTTGGTTTAATGCCTGTTATGCCTTGGGAGTAAGATTTTGAGGGGAGGAGGGGTGGGAATTACCTCTCAAAATATCATTAAGGGTCAAAAGTACACAAGTGCATAATTTTAAATATGTTATTAGCCATTGAATATGCCTCAGTAATTTCTGAAAATCTTTAAGGGTGTGAAGATGGTCCACACGTAGTTGTATTTTAGAAATTTGGATCTGATTTCTGTAGAATTTTAAGGCCCAAACTTTTATAAGAGTCCTGTGTTTGAACCTTATTAGAAGCTATCTGTAGTCCCAAGGTAGTGAGGATTTTGTAAAAGTCCAAGTAACAATTATTAAGATCATGGGTATTAGGTGCAGCAATTAACAAATCATCCATATAATGTAAAATATAAATTTGTGGCCCTCACTCTCTCACAGGGTCTACTTCTTGAGCAACGTATTTTTGGCAAAGAGTAGGGATGTTGGCCATACCTTGGGGAAGAACCTTCCATTGAAGTCTCTGCATAGGGCCCTGAATATTAATGCAAGAAAGACTAAAGCCAAAATAGGGTCTATCCACAGGATACAAAGGAATGGTAAAAAAGCAATCTTTTAAGTCCATAACCATTTTACAATAGTTTTTGGAAATAGCCACTGGTGTGGGAATGTCTGGCTGTAGTGCTCCCATCGGGAGTATAACTTTATTAATGGCACACAAATCTTGTAAAAGGCGCCACTTGCCTGATTTTTTCTTGATAACAAAAATAGGAGTGTAAGATGGTGAGGTTGAGGGCTCTACATGGCGGGCTGCCAGCTGTTCCTTCACTAACATGGAGGCAGCCTCCAAATTTTCTTGGGTAAGGGGCCACTGATCCACCCACACAAGAGTCTGAGTCTCCCAAATAATTTTATCTCCATGGGAACAGGAGGGTCAGGAACCGACACTAAAAATCCAAATATCCAAGTCCATATGTATTTTTTTTTATTGGTTGTATAGGCTCCACCAGTCCTTGTCTCAGCCTCCCAAGGCCTGTACCAGGGACAAAATTCATACGGAGCATTTGATGAGTCACCATGGAATTGGGACTGGCAAGAATAACTTCTATTTGACTCAAAATATCTCCAGCCCATAGGTAAACAGGGAGGTCAGGAACAACGAAAGAAGTGACAGTTCCCTTATTACCCTCTTTATCAGTCCAGCTAAGAGCAGTAGAGCTGACCAGAGGATTTTTTGACTTTCCTATCCCTTTAAGGTCAGTCAAGGATGGGGTGAGGGGCCAACCTGATCGCCAGTATTTTTGAGAAATAATTGTCGCATCAGCTCCAGTAACTACAATTGCTTGGTATTCCTTTCCTTCAATAAGTAAGGTAAGGGTGTGTCTAATATGAGAAATGGGATGAACCCAATATACCTCAGAGGAGCCCAAGGAGGCAGTCCCCCACAGTAGGTTTGGGAGGTGGAAATGCCCCTTAATCTAAGGGAAGAAGTATTAATAGTGCAAGACTTTTTCCTCCTGGGATGGCCGCAACTCTATTAATAACTGTGGCCATTATTTTTATTTCTCCAGTGAAATCATTATCATTAATGCCAGGGAAGACCTGAACACCTTGTAAGGTAGTAGAGGCTCTTCCAAGAATAAGGGCACACGTATGAGATGGAGGGGCACCCATAATTCCAGTTGGTATTATCTGGGGCCCTTGCATTGAGTCTAATATTGTATCAGTGGTGGCACAGAGGTCCAATCCTGCACTGCCTGGAGTGGGTAGTTGGAGGGAGCCAATTGTGGAGAAGGATTTTGAGGTAGGTTGGGAGTTTGGGAGGGAACAAACCTCATTGCCCCAGGGAGTTTCCTGAGAAGTAGGAAGAAATAGGCTGTCTGAGGGCATTTGACATTGATCTACACTCACTGGCCCAGTGATGACCTTTACCATATCAAGGACAAAGTGTAGCTGGGGTCGGTTTAGCTCCAGTTTGAGGAGACACTATTCTTACTCTTTGTTTGCCTGTCGGACACCTGCATGCAAAATGGCCTGGTTGTTTACAAGTAAAGCAAGTACTTGAGCCAGTATTGTAAAAGGCCTTGGTAAATGCGGCACTAATTTGAGACCCATCGCATGGGCTGCACCCACGCCTGCACAGATTCTAATAAAGTCAGAAAGTTTCCCTTTATCCTTATGATGTCGAAGAACATCCTGACATGCCGGGTTGACATTTTCAAAGGCAAGATGTTTTACAAAGGTGCTTTCGCTTTCGCTTGGTCCAAGCAAGCATTCCACAGCTAGGTAAAGCCAGGGAACAAAGTCGCTATAAGGCTCATCGGGCCCTTGTCGAGTTCTTGCCAGGGAAGTGATAGCCGAGGCCCTTTCAGGGAGGCGTCTCCAAGCAACTAAGCCAGCCATCTAAATCTGCGCAAAAAGTCCAGCTGGGAAACGTGCCCGTTTAGTTTTAGTGTCAAAAGTTGCATTGCCCACTAGCTTAACATAAGTCCAGGATTTAGAGGAGGCCTTTGTTAATTTTTTTTGAGTAGTTTCTGACAGGGCTCTTTGAAATCTGCATTCCGTAGCAGGAAGTCTCCGGCACTGAGGGCAGCTAGGTCTAAAAATTTCCAATCATTGGGAGTAAGAAATTGTGTGCTGCAGCTTTCTAATAAAGCCAACGTATAGGGCACAGTGGGGCCATAGTGAGCACAAGCCTTTTTAAGTTTTTCAAGAAAATGGAGGCTAAATTTTTTGTAGACACTCTGGGTTCCTTCCTACCTAGGGGTGAACTCCTCATCCTCTAAGTCCTGATCTTCTTGATCCATTTCCCCCGCTTCCTCCTCTTTTTCCTCTTCTAAGTCTTTGACCTCAGCCTGGGCAGGCTTATCTATCTGACTGGTGGTGACTGGAAGGCGAGCACAGGCCGATGGAGCGGCTTTGCCTTTGTATTAGACCACTGTGGGCCAGCTTGTGTTGACTCCATTCCTAAGGCTAATGAAGAGAGCTCAGAGTCAAGGGATCTTTATTCTTTTAAAAATTGGATCTGTTCCTGTCCATGTTGGAGAGACTCTCTCAAGGGAGCCAGGTTAGGCAAGGGAAGTGGGGAAAAAAATATCTGGGGGGACATTTGGCCCCTGAAGGGCCAGAGCACAAAAGGCAGGAGGGATATAGGAGGGAGGGGAATGTGTAAGTCCTATAGTCTGTGGCAGGGTCCTGAGAGGTGGAGAGTCTTCTGAATGGTAGCGAGCTGCTTCCTTCTCCAAGGTAGCCTCCTCCCCAGGGGTCAATGTTTCTCCGGGATTTAAAACTGCATAAAGGCGGTTGGAAACCATTGGAGCCTTATTCATTAGGGTGGGATTTTGAGGAAGATCAGGAAGGTCCCAGGGTCCTGGGGAGACTAAGAAGGGTCTATGTCTATACTAACTGATGGGCATGCCGAGAAGGGACGAGAGGTCTTTTGCATAGTCTCTTCCCCAATCCTGACAAGTATTAAGGTACCATTGTCAAAGGGTGAACTTTTAAGAATTTCACTAATTTATTTCCAGAAAGAAAAGGTAGGAACAGGCACTTTTTCTGGGCCAAAGGATTCATAATAATCTTTTAAAATGTCTCCTACTCTAAGCCATCTTTTACCATCAATGGTACCTTCAAGGGGATACCATGGAAAAAATTCTTCGATGTATGAAAAGAAAAATATTAAGTCATTTTTCTTAACACGTGCCCCCCATGTATTTAAGGATTCCTTGTGGCCTGACAAAAACAAATCATGTGACGAAACTGCTTGTCCCATGGTGGGTCACTCACTGTGCGTCATCCCCACTCTCCTCCTGGATCTGTCTCTCAGTGGTGTCTGCTGAGGCAATCGCGAGCTCCACTTGTCCAAATCTTCCAGGAGGACAGGGTTCCCCCTCAGTCAAAGGCTCGAGCCCCAGTCGTTGGGCGCCAGTTGTCCTGGCCTGCAGGACACATCAAAGTGGGTAGCAAACCTAGGTGGGGAGGAATGAAGGGACAAGAGACACGAGAGATGACAGCAAGACAAAAGTTTTGATCAAGCTGCAAACTTTTATTGTTCACACAGAGGAATTTATATGCTGGAGATTTGAAAGCTCTCTTATCAGCAGTTCCTGGATGTCTTCACAAGGTGAGATAACCTCAGGATATTTCAGGAAGACAGATGGCCACAGGATGTCTCAGGAACACAGATGACTACAGGATGTCTCCCAGACAGGATGTCTCCCTGGGGGCTGTTTCTTGTAAGTGTCAGACTATTCTTTGAAGGAGAATTCCTTCTACCCCTTACAGTCAGGGATTCAGTATTTCAAATGGAAAATTGGAGAAAGAATCCAATGTGTATGCAAATATGTGCTACCCAAAAATCTTCCCACTCTCATCCAGAACAATGCCTTGACATTACCTTCACCCCAAGTAAGACACAATTAGAGGAGAAGAGTTAGAAAATCTGTGAATACCCATCACGAATGGAAAATGCTCAGGAGTTCACAACCTTGGAGGTGGTAGAGGAGTTTCCAAATGTAAGGGAGAGGGTAAAACTCCACAAACATGGAGCTCTGCTAGACTAAAGACTTTTTGAGAAACTGCCTCTGAGGTTGGGCACTTGAAATATATGTTGTTGTCAGGAGCTTTAGCTCCATTTGTAGTGAGACCATCAAGCTGGGTCTGCATGTATGTGACCTGGAGGACATGGTTTCTTATTTTCCAAAGGACATGAGGCAGCAGTGCTGAATTCTCTCTTTGTAGGTAAACTGTTGTCACTGAGTGCTAAGTGTCTTCCAGTTTGGAAGCCATTTGCTCATCCTCCAATTTTGTTGTGTTTCTTGCAGCTGCACTGGGAGTTTGGTATTTGCTTCATGAAATACGAAGAGTTCAACTGGGACACAGTACTGGAGGGAGTTCTGTCACATGTGATGGGTAAGGGTCTGCGGGAGAATGCACCAACCAGGCTTCTATCCCACATAGCTTGCCCCCTTCACAATAGCAATCTGATTCTAAACATTGCACTGAAACCTCTCCATATAACAACATACCTTTACATACAAGGGTCTGGGGGCTGCACCATGTCAGTCACAAACCATTTGAAAGCCAATGGCAGATCCACATCACCCAACCACAAATGTTTTAACACAAACCTTCACACCACTTCTCTAGGCCGACTACTCAGCAGGGTCCAAATTACTGCCATCTCTGTTCTACACCATTTTCCTGAAACCCAATCAAACAGGCACTGTCTGGTATACTCGTGATCATCAATAGAACATCCAAAGATTCTACAGTGCAAAGTGGTCATGGGAATTTCAAAAATTTCATGGTAATTATCAGACATTTTTCAAGGATGAAGTTGGAGGCACTGTGGGTTTCAATTCATTCAGGAACCATTAAATGGAGAGGAAGCTCATTTCATTGAAAATTCTGGAGAATTCTAACAGGCAAGGCTTCCCAAAGACAGGCAAAAAGGTCACATAAAGCCAGGCGTTTGAGGTCTACAATGTGTGGTCCATGTGTGTTTTGACTTGCAACTATGGCTGCCAATTCTTTAAGAATAAAATTATGTGATATTCTTCCTGAGATTCCCAGTGCTCTGTGGAAATCCACCCTGGGCCTAGATCTCAGTTTCCAAGGGCAACTCTCATGTGTGGCATCCTAAAATCCCAACACAATACATGGCAATACTTATTTGAGGTCCATTCCTAAACTCAGTCTCTAAGGGGAATCACACCAGTGTTCAAGACCAGGTGGACCCATCATCTTTTCCAACAGCCACAAAAATGACCACAATTAAAACCAAAACACTTCCACATGGCCCTCATCTTCTTTCATATCGACACTCATCATAATCTCAGGCTGTAGTTTTTCATGAGGGGCACAGTCAAGGACAGTATCCAAAATAAGGTCCCTTGCCCACATTTGCCTAAAGTCAATGTGGCTGGGAAACCCTTCTAGTGAACCAGGAGTGATCAAAGAGGCCTGCCCTTAATACAGCTCTGATTCTCCATTTTGAGGCCTAATGAATGTGGGGTTTAGATTCTTTATGTTAATTGGAGTCATGAGAAACCTATGAACGTATGATCTAGTCTCTGCAGGGCTTTGAAGAACTCATTTGACCCAAAGGATCCCTATTCTCATAGATGGACGTCAGGAACCTTACAGAGGAAGGTGAGAGACTTCATCCACAATGACTGCTCTTTTGGCTCTTTTGGGTTTGGATGCAAACGTGGGATGCTTCTTTAGATCCATCAGGTGCTAAGAATCTAAGCCATAGCCTCACACAGGGCCAAGAGGCTGATTCAGACACATCCCTTTCCAAAGCAATTAAGCAAGGAGCCACAGATGATGCCCATTCATTTCCATTTGAAAACTCTTTTCTTCAGGCTTCCCAAAGGGGTGGCCTGAGGCAAAAAACTTCCTGACATTCAGAGCAACAGAAAAATAGGTAATTAAAAGTACCAAAGCAGGGTTTCTTCACTGAGACTTGTCAGAAGCCAGTGGTGAGCCACTATCTGTTTTCTCATACAAGCCCCCTCTTCAGAGCTTTCCTGGCATATGGCCATTCTCACATCTGTAGGTACCAAGATAGGCTGACTCTGTCCTTGGTAATTCAAAACTAGTGACACCACTGGGAGTGGGACTGGGACTGGCTCTGTGTGCCTGGCTTCCTGGATGCCAATTTCCATCACCGAGGAAGTGATGTGAGGTCACTTCCTTCAGGATCTGAATGAGGTCACTGCCTTGGCAACCACTTTGTCCTAACAGTTGCTTCCAAGGGTCCCATGAGATGGAGGCTTCCCCTACTTAATGTGACAATTTCACAAGTTAAAATGGTATATCAACCATTGGCAGCCGGGAACAGCTCTCCATACAGGCCTGATTTGGTCCATCTTCTCCACATTAAGAAGAGAGAAGCTGATTAAGACACAACCCTACATCCTGACCAGGTTGTTTGCCATTGAAGATGACTTGTGGTCTCTCAGGTCCTTCATAGCTGCCTACATATTCTCCAGGGATACTTTCAGCATGGACCTTTGAAGTTCTCAGCAGGTAGAGGATCCCTACATTTCAGTATTATAAGACCACCTCTGTCCCTGCTCTTCTGTAAAGTAAGATTGAGGGAACACTGTATGTTTAGGGTTAATAACAGGTTCAATTTGGATTAGGAATCATTTTCTGGATGAATAATGGTATTGGCAACCTGTGAAATTTATAAGAATATAGAGGTGAACTGTGTGTATGAAAATAGAAATCCAAGTAAGATTGGAAGCCCAGAAGTGCATTGGGCCCTTGATTGTGATACTGAGCATTGAATTACATTCTGCACAGATGTCTCAGATAAATTGATATACAATGGCATAGGACATTATACCTTGGATGATTGAATGTAGAAGCGAACATCCGGTCAAAAAGGGAGAGTCAGTAGGAATAGGAAGATAGTAGGTAGGTATAGGAAGAAGGGTGAGTGTATGATTTGGAACAAAATTTCTTTAGCAACAGGGTTTCGGATAGAAAATGAATTTAAATGTCAGCACATGTGAAGAGTCTGTCACAATGATGAAGTGGGAAAAATATGTAGGTAAGCAGATATCAATAGAGACATTATGAAATCAGGGTTGAGTTTGAATATGCAATCTTAGGAAGAAACAAATATGTAGTCATCAATAGGATTGACATTTGAGAGCATAAGTAATCTTGGACATGGATGATTTTAGTAATCCATGTTAATTTTCCATTTTGGCTTTGGTACAATCATAAATGTGAACTTTGAATTTAGTGTCCAGAATATTTCTGTGAATAAATGTATATGTAGATCAGGTGACATGAGTATTTCTTCCACCATTTCTGGGAGCAATATTGACTGACTACTTCTGATTGATAGGTACAGATTCTTTATGTGAATTGGAATCATGAGAAACCCAAGCACCTCTTCAGGGATTGAAGAACTCATATGACCCAAAGGATCCCTATTCTCAATTGATGGAGGTCAGGAATCTAACAGAGGAAGGGAAGATACTTCATCCAAAATGACTTAACTTTTTGCCATTTTGGTTTTGGATGCACACATGGGATCTTTCTTTAGATCCATCAGGTGCTGAGAATCTAAGTCACAGCCTCACACAGGGCCAAGATGCTGATTCAGACACATCCCTTTCCAAAGAAATTTATCAAAGAGCCATAGGTGATGCCCATTCATTTCCATTTGAAAACTGTTTTCTTCAGGCTTTACAAAGGGTTAGCCTGAGGTAAAGAACTTCCTGACATTCAGGGCAACAGAAAAATAGGTAAGCAAAAGGCCCAAAGCAGGGTTTCTGCACTGAGACTTTCCTGGTCACACTGTCCCTGCTCTTCTGTAAAGTTAGATTGAGGGAACAGTGTATGGTTAGGGTTAATAACACGTTCGATTTGGGTTAGGAATCATTCTGCAGGATGAATATTCGTACTGGGAATCTGCAATAATTACAAGAATATATAGGTAAAATAAAAGTATGAAAACAGAAATCTAGGCAAGATTTGAAGCTCAGATGGGCATTGGGCCCTTGAGTGGGTTACTTAGCTTTGAATTATGTTCTGCACAGATGTCTCAGATAAATCGATATACAATGACATAGGACCTTGTACCTTGGATGATTGAAAGTTGAAGAGAACATCCAGTCACAAAGGGAAAGTCCGTAGGTTTAGGACGATAGTCTCTAGGTTTAGAAACAACAATGAGTATAGGATTTGGACCAAACGTTCTTTAGCAATTGGTTTTCAATAAGAGAGTGAATGTAAATATCAGCACATGTGAAGAGTCAGACACAATGATGAAATGGGAAAAATATGTAGGAAACCAGATATCAATAGAGACATTAACAAATCAGGCAATGTATAAAGTGAGGGATAGGATTAGACATTTTCAACAGGGTTGAGTTTGAATATATAATCTTAGAAAGAAACAAATACATAGGATTTATCAATAGGATTTACATTTTAGAGCATTAAGCAACCGGGACATGGATATTTTTAGTAATCCATGCTCACTTTCCTTTTAGGCTTTGCTACAATCATAAGAGTGACTTTTGCTTTCTGTGTCCAGAATATTACTGTGTTAAAATTTATATGTAGATCAGGTGAAATGAGCATTTCTTCCACCATTACTGGGAGCAATATTTTGAAGACGTATAAATATTGGGGGAACAAAGTGGAGTACCCTGTGTCAATGGATATAGAAATAATGTATGAATAGACGATACTGTGAATAAATAATATAACTGGTTCCAACTTTAAATAGTGGATTGATTTGATATCTGAAAATATACTGGAAATCTTAAACTGATATTCATACATTCACTACAACCAGGTATACATCTAACGGTAATATTAGGGTTATGGTTTATCATGAAGAGTGTGTGAGTTTTGCTTCAAATATGACTATGAAAATCAAAAATAATGTGTTTGGAAAGAAGTCTCATGACAAGACCAGTCAAGAACACTGGAGGAATATATGTGTTCTGAAGCAGGAGGTGATTGAAATTGAAACAAATGCCTATAAATTTGTGAACTTGTGGATGAAAGATATATCATATGATGTGCATAAACTGAAGAAATAGTAATGTACCACTGTTTAATAAAAATGAACCGCAAAATACACATCATGTCCCATAGGAAAATGCTTGCATTGATGTTGAACTTGGTTTTACTGTAGAAATATTAGGATTTGTGTGCACCATTCACTGAAGTTAGTCTTCAGTACTAGGAAACAAATCTGTATTTAAGGTGGATGAATATTTCTGAGAATAATCTTGTGAAAAGTTGATCATAAATCCACATACATAAATATGAATGATTTTAAGGAGTGTATAATAAGATTCATATATTTCATATTTTGAAAAATTTGGAGAGTATATATATATATATATATATATATATATATATATATATATATATAAATATATACACACACACACACACACACAGAGACAGACATTTAAACTAGCAATATATTTGCCAATTGAAATTCATCATGAAATATGTAACATCCACAGGTGCAAAAATATTGATTTCACTGAAAATGGATCTATATATAATGTTGTTCTAATAACAAGCTCACCCATAGGTTGAATTCTCAATTCCAACAGTGTTTAAGAGGAGTGATCTCTTCTCATAACTTGTACATGCCTAGTCAGCAACCTCACAAAAATGTACGTTTGATAACAGGTAGGATTCTATATGTGCATATAAAAATACATGTGCTGAATAGTCTACAGAGAAAGGAGACACCAATTTGTTGAGAGCCACAGCTTAAGGGGCCCCATCAAACTTCCAGTTACCAGCAACATTCCCCTGCGAGATGATTATTGGCTCACAGCGGCCCCAGCAACATCTAGCTGATTGGCTCCTCTGTGGTGATGCACAATGGAGATGCTCATTGAGCTTTTTCCCCGCTCTTTCCGACTGCCAGCTGATGATTGGCTCACAGCAGCCCCAGCAACATCAAGCTGATTGGCTCCTCTGCGATGATGCACATTGGGCAGTTTCCCTGCCCTTTCAGACCACAGAGCTGCTCATTGTGGGACTTTTTTGGTTCCACCCACCTGACCCAGCCATATGGCCTCAAGAGCAGGAGGATTGTGGGAGGTGGAGAGGCTTGTGGGTGTGACAGAAACTTTGCAAGGAAGCCAGTGGTGGCAGTTGGGCTCTGAGGGTTTTTCCTAAGGAGCTGTTTTGCTTGGCGTGTGTGGTTCTAAAAATAAACTTTGTTTCTTTTGAAAAGTCGCTCTTGAATCGTGCCCAGCCAGACTGCAGCATTTGGTAGCTCGCACGGGGAGCCACTGAGGGTAAGTGATAAGGTAAACTGCTAGCCCCTGAGGGAAGGGCGAGAGGATCGGTAGCCATTTTAAGATTCCTCTTTTGTTTTGCTTCACTTTTGTTGCCTGTCCATGGAGATGAGTGAGATGGATGAAAAACCGCTCACATCTGAGAAAAAAATTATTTACTTCTGAGGAACAGATAGGGAGAAAGGACGGATGCACATGTCAGTAGGATATAAAGGCTAAAATGACTTTTTGTTGTTCCCTTTTTATTTTATTCTGTCTCGGTTTTGTTTGGCATCGTCTTGTTGGGTTGTATTATAGTAGAAATACAGGATCAGAAATTAGTAAAAAAACAAACTGAAAGAGTGTTAAGTAAATTGTTAGAGGAAGGAGGCACCTCAGTAAAGTCAAGGACAGTCAGGGCATACGTTGATACAATACAAAAATGTAGCCCATGGATTTTTAAGGAGTTGTTAAATATACCATAATGGAACCATCATGGTGAAGATTTAAAAGGGGGGAAAAGAACAGCCCAGGGACTCTGACAGTTGGCACATTGCCATTGAGGACGTTTATATCTGGTTTGCTTAGTCCAAAGACTTCAGATCAGACAAAGATAGAGGAACAAAGCTTAGGTCAGAAAAAGCCATCAGGGGCAAAGTTACAAAAGGAGACTGCTACTAACAACTTTCAATAACTAGAGGGCATAAGTGTCCAACCAACAGCGCCTCCTCTACAGGAGACTGTTACTAACACCTTTCTATCACCAGAGTATGTAAATGTCCAAATAACAAGGCCACCTCCATATGCTAGGAGGCCCCCAAACCCCGCAGTTGATAGTTCGGTTCCTGAGACAGGATCTCAAGTATTAACATGCCCTGTATTTGAGGTAGGAGGGCAGCGAATTCACCATGCTTTAAATTTCAAAATAGTGAAGCAGCTAAAAGGGGCTGTAACAACCTATGGTCCTCAAGTACCCTTCATTGTAAGCTTGGTCGAATCCATTAACAACTTGAATATGATGCCAGTAGATTGGGCTAATATGTGTAAAGCTGTGCTAAATGGAGGTCAATACCTTTTATGGAAGGTTGCCAATGAGGAATTTTGCAAGGAGACGGCTAGGTGAAATGCAGAAGCTGGTTATCCTCAGAGAAATCTAGATATTTTGTTAGGAAAGGGACCTTATGAGGACCAGCAGCAACAAATTGCATATGATCCTGGCGTATACGCACAAATTGCTGCAGAGGCGGTTAGGGCATGGAAGACTTTACAAGGACATGGAGGTTTACAAGGTCAATTATCTAAGGTAATACAAGGAGCTAATGAATCTTACACTGAATTTGTAGATAGGCTTATTCAAACAGCTACCAGAGTTTTGGGGAATACAGAACAAGCAATGCCATTAATAAAAAACTGGCTTATGACCAAGCGAATCGTAGGTGCAGAGATATCACTAGACCATGGAAACATGAAGATTTAAACACATATATTAAATTATGTAAAGACATTAATGAATAAGAGGAAGTCATGGCAGCTGCAGTAAAACAGGCTTTAGATGCCAGAGACATCAATGAACAAGGGCAATTTGTGGCAGCTGCATTAAACAGGCTTTATATGCAAGGCCAGGAACATGCTACAATTGTGAACAAACAGGACATTTTAAAAGGAATTGCTCCATAGGAAGAGGGTTTAACAAAAATAGGTACCAAAGGAGTAGAATACTGGGTATTTGCCCACGATGCCGTAGAGGGAGACATTGGGCTAATGAATGCCGTTCTCAAACCACCATAGAGGGTACTTCATTATCAAAAACGAACAAGGACTAGCTGTTTATCCACGATATCATGGAGAAAGGCACCGGGCTCCATTGCCAAAAAATGGACAGGGGAGCCCAATGCTCTGGGGCCCAAAACCACAAATATACGGAGCACTGGAGGAACCCAGCAACCCCATCAGTGTAGTGCCCAGGACACATTGTGCATCAGACGCCTCATCAGACAAATCAGAGGGAGTGCAGGGTTAGACATCTGCACCTCCGTCAGATCAGTACTAACTGTAGAGATGGGGGTTCAAATCATTCACACATGATGAAAGGACCTCTTCTCAAAGGAACAGTAGGCTTATTATTGGGACGCAGCTCTTCTAATCTAAAAGGACTTATGATAAGTCCTTGGGTAATTGATCCCGATTATGAAGGTGAAATAAAATTTATAGCCAGTTCTCCAAAGGACATATCAGTAATTTCACCAGGAGATAGAATAGCACAGTTACTAATAATACTCAGTCTGCATGATAAATTTTCCAGTCGTGCTGTAGAAAGAGGTTCCAAGGGATTAGGCTCCACAGGTGTAGATTTGGTTATGCTTTCTTTAAATTTAGATTCTCGCCCCAGGCTAAAACTAAATATTCAAAGACACGAATTCAATGTGCTACTTGATACAGGTGCAGATGTTAGCATTGTCTCTCATCAAGAATGGCCAAAACATTGGCCATTACAACAATACACTCAAACATTTTGAGACCTAGGAGTGTCAACTAATCCCCATAGAAGTGCAATGGTATTGGATTGGAAGGATCCTGAAGAATGTGAAGGAACTATACAGCCATATGTATTGGATAATCTTCCCGTAAATTTATTGGGATGAGATGTCCTAGATCAATTAGGTTTGACATTAACAAATAACATCAATCAAAATGTACACACTATTATGGCTAGAGAAGGTTTTAGGAAAGGAAAAAAGATTAGAAAAACAAGAACAAGGTATAGCAGCGCCAATACAAATAGACCAAGCAACAGACAGACATGGGTTGGATTTTCAGAAAGGGCCACTGAGACAATAAAAATTACTTGGAATTCAGAAAGACCAGTATGGCTTCTTCAGTGGACCCTGACTAAAGAAAAGATACAAGCAGCCCAGTTCCTGGTCAAACAACAATTAGCGGAAAAACATATACAACCTTCTGTATCTCCCCATTATACTTTCATTTCTGTCATCAAAAAGAAATCTGGTAAATGGAGATTATTGCAAGATTTAAGAGCCATTAATAATGAGATGGTTATTTTGGGACCTGCTCAATCAAGGATTCCTCAATTGTCTGCTTTGCCAAAAACTTGGTATGTTTTAGTTATACATATTAAAGATTGTTTTTTTTTTTTTCATTTCCAATTCTTCTTGAGGATAGTCCAAGTTTTGCATTTACTATCCCTGCACTGAATCATGAAGGTCCTGATCAGAGGTATGAGTGGAAAGTACTCCCTCAAGGGATGGCTAACAGCCCAACTATTTGTCATATTTATGTTAACAAAGTAATCCAGCCACTTAGAAATCAAAATCCTGAACTACAAATATTTCACAATATGGATGATGTGTTATTAGCACACAAGTTAAAAACCCATTGCTAGAATGTTATGCCACACTTACAAACTTATTAAAAAATTATAATCTAGGGATATCAATTGATAAAATACAATTAAATTTTCCAATTAATTATTTAGGAGTTCTATTATCCTCAACCATGGTCAGTCCACCAAAAATTCAAATACGAGTAGATCAACTCAAATCAATTAATGACTTTCAGAAGTTATTAGGAGACATTAATTGGATAAGGCCTTATCTAGGTATACCAACAGGACAGTTGGGACCTATATTTGATATCCTAAAAGGTCCATCTGATCCAAATTCACCCAGAATGTTTACGCCTGAAGCAATAAAGGCATTAAAAATCATTGAAACATATATGGGAAATATGCATTTGGATAGATTTGATAAAATAATGCCTTTATTATTTATTGTACTACCAACAAAAAATATTCCTACAGGAGTATTTTGGCAAGAAGGTCCATTATTATGGATACATTTATCTTATTCTTCTAACACTATTATTACTAGGTATCCTGAGGCTGAGGGACAATTAATACTCATAGGAATAAAAGCAGCAAAGGGAGTGTTTGGAATTTCTCCCAATAAAATTATTACTCCATACACTATGAATCAAATTGATGAATTAGCTAATGAGTTAAATACTTGGGCAATAATCATGTTTAAATCTAATGTTTTATTTGATAACCACTTACCATCTAATCTTTTATTGTCTTTTGGGTCATTGCATCCTGTAATTTTTCCAAAAATTACAAGAAAACTCCTATCATGAATGCTCCAAATATATTCACTGATGGGTCAAATAATGGTACAGCAGCAAAAGTTACACCTGATCAAATTTTTACATTTTTAGCACCCCAAAAATCAGCTCAAAAGGTAGAGCTTAATGCAGTATTATAAGCTTTTGTGATGTTTAAAGATTCTGTGTTTAATTTATTTTCCAATAGTCAGTATATAGTTAATGCTATAGTATCTCTTGAAGATGCTGGTAGGATTTCCCCTTCCTCTACTGTTTTCTCTTTCCTTTCCAGTATACAAAGTCTAATCTGGGACAGAAAATATCCATTCTTAATAGGACATATCTGGGCACATATAGGATTGCCTGGAGCCCTTAGTTTGGGCAATGATTTAGCAGGTAAAACTACACATGACATACATACATATTTTCTGTACACTAGAAGAAGTTATAAATTTTCATAAAAAGTTCATTATCAATGCTAATACTTTACAAAAGCATTTTAAAATAACTAAGGAACAAGCTAGACAAATAATAAAACAATGTCAAAATTGTGTGACCATTTTACCACATTTTAATCTTAGAGTCAATCGTAGAGGATTGATACCTTACCATATATGGCAGATGGATGTCACACACTTGCCAGAATTTGGAAAATTAAAATATTTGCATGTTACAGTTGATACTTCTTCTGGATTTTTGATGGGCTCCCTTCATGGGGGAAAAAAACTAAAGATGTTATAGCTCATTGCTTACAAAATTTTGCCACTGTGGTCATTCCAAAGCAGTTAAAAACTGATAATGCCCCCGGTTATACTTCTACCTCTTTTAAACCATTTTGCTCATCATTTGGCATTACTTATATATCAGGAAACCCATACAATCCACAGGGACAAGCCATAGTTGAAAGAGCACATCACACTATTAAAATGTACTCATTAAAGTAAGAAGACAGAATTGGGAAGGGATATAAATTCCCCAAAGACAAACTTAAAATAACCCTTTTTACTCTAAACTTTTTAAATTTGGATTTTCAGGACTTAGTGCTGCAGAAAGGCATAAGTGTCCAAAAAATGTGTATAAGCCCGAGGTACTTTGGAAGGATATTCTAACAGGACAATGGAAAGGTCCTGACCCATTAATTTTCTGGAGTTGGAGGTCTGTTTGTGGGTTTCCACAGGAAGAACAGCAGCCGATTTGGATTCCAGAGAGATTAACTAAGATCCCGACCCAGTGATTGCCTGGAGTCGGGGGTCTGTTTATGTGTTTCCACAGGGAGAACAGCAGCCGATTTGGATTCCAGAGAGATTAACTGAAGCGATTTCGATAGACCAAAATAAGATGATTTGGCTCAAATCCATAACAGCTGATATCCAAAACTCCAGTTTGGCTATCCTTACATCTGCGACAGAACAGGGATGCTTTTTTCAATATCTATTTTATTATTGCCCTTTCTCAAATCATGAAGTTCTCTTTTGTTTTTTTGAGCTCATACAGACCTAGGTTAATGTTTTGCTTATCAGTTCTATTTTTTGACTGTAGAGTTTTTAAACATTGCAATGATGATTTCACATGTAAAATGTTATAAGGCCTTTACTATTATATTATGTGTTGTATGTATTTATTATGTGTGCAC
Source organism: Callospermophilus lateralis (assembly GCF_048772815.1). Classification (NCBI taxonomy): domain Eukaryota; kingdom Metazoa; phylum Chordata; class Mammalia; order Rodentia; family Sciuridae; genus Callospermophilus; species Callospermophilus lateralis. Next base: position 1,028,249 of record NW_027514115.1, read on the forward strand.
ACTTGTGTTTTGTGTTATATATTTGAATGTGCGTATGTCCATATATCACATGTGATGAGTGCTAATGAAATAATATATCCATTTTTTTTATTCACGTGAATTAAATTGTTTAATTTAAATTGGGTAAACAACTGTTCAGGATTGTTTTAATATGTGAAAAAATAGGAGGTTAACAGACGTGTTTGTTTACTTTCACTTTTCCTTTTCATTATATTTAATTATTCTCTTCAAGATAACGTAAATTGTTAAGAAAATTGTTTTCTTTTAGTGCCTTCAGGAATGTTACAGAATTTTTTCTTTAGCCATTATTGCCAGAATTCCTATCTTCATCCCAGTGCCGGTGAAGACAAAGATAAAATCAATCTACAGATTCTGCAATAGCCATCACTGAACTGCTTGTAGAACTTGCCTGAATTATGTATCACTTGTATGCATTGTGAACTCACTTGTATGCATTGTGAACTATCTGCTGGTGCAGCGAATTGTGGCAGTGTTGGGGTACTTATGCTGATGCTGTCATCAGTGATAGAATTTTTCCAATAGGAGCCATCAATTGACTTGGTGTATCTTCCCTATTCTCACTTGATACAGGTCAGGAAACTTACAGAGGGAGGCGAAAGACTTCATCAGCAATGACTGCTCTTTTGGCAATTTTGGTTTTGGATGCACACATGGGATTTTTCTTTAGATCTATCAGGTTCTGAGAATCAAAGCCACAACCTCACACAGGGCCAAGAGGCTGATTCAGACACATCCCTTTCCAAAGTAATTAAGCAAAGAGCCACAGGTGATGCCCATTCATTTTAATTTGAAAACTGTTTTCTTCAGGCTCCACAAAGGGGTGGCCTGAGGCAAAGACATTCCTAACATTCAGGGCAAGGGAACCATAGGTAAGCAAATTGCCCAAAGCAGGGTTTCTCCACTGAGACTTTTCTGGTTACACTGATCTCTGAGGTTTCTGAGATGTTTCCATTCCCTTCAGCTATCCAGTACATGGCTATGTCACAGAGTTTGGAGGTGGTACATATCTTGGACACAAAACCATGAGCCTATTCTGGAGAGAGGCCAGAAATCAGGAGGTGAACAGGAACTTAGGAAGATAGTAGGTGTTGTCTATCCATAAGGCAAGCCGCAGTCCATTCATAAAAAGGGCAGAATAAATGCCTGGAAGCTTCCTACTAGTCAGGACACCTCCATTGATGTATTCGCTTTTCTAATAACTACAACCACGGACACAGTGGATACACAGACATAGAAAAACTCGCCTTCTCAAATGACTTACTAGAAACAGTCGACTCCAAACCAAACAAACAACCTTTGCTACCTATTCTCAGAACATGAGACAAAACCACGAACTCACACCCACACCCACTAAGGCACCTCATTCCCACAACAAGGTCTGTGACTATCCGGAGTGTCCTCTGACTGGTGGACCATACTATGTTCCCCCAAAATGGCCTGTCCTTTATCAGATCAGGTCCCTTTTGCCAACTCTGTTAAGTTGTCAGGAGCCAGCAATGAGCCACTACCTGCTTCCTCAGGAAAGGCCCCTCTTCAGAGTTCTCCTAGCATTTGGTCATCCTCACATCAGGAGGTACCAAGAAAGACTGACTCTGTCCTTGGAAAATTCAAACAAGTGTGCCCACTGGGAATGGGACTGGCACTGGCTCTGGGTGGCTGGCTTCCTGGATCCCAAGTTCAGAGAGTTCCATCACCAAGGAAGTGAGGTAGGTCACTTCCTTCAGGAACTGAATGAGGTCAATACCTTGGCAACCACTTTGTCCTAACAGTTGTTTACAAGGGTCCCATGAGATGGAGGCTGCCCCTACTTTCTCTGACTCAGTCATAAGTTAGAATGGTATATCAACCACAGGCACCATGGAACAGCTCTCCACACAGGCCTGGTTTTGTCCATCTTCTCTACATTAAGAACAGAGCGACTGATTCAGACACAATACTTCATCCTGACCGGTTTTTTTGCCATGGAAGATGATTTTGTGCTCTCAGGTCCTTCATAGCTGCCTAAGTCTTCTCCAGGGATCATTTCTGCATGGACCTTTGAGGATTTCAGCAGGTGGAAGATCCCCTACATACCTGTATTGTAAGACCAACTCTGTCCCTGCTCTACTGTAAAGATAGATTGATGGAACAGTGTATGCTTAGGGTTAATAACAAGTTTGATTTGGCTTAGGAATCATTCTGTGCAATGAATAATGGTTTTGGGAACCTGCGATATTTACAAGAATATATAGGTGAAATATAAGTATGAACACAGAAATCTAGGTAAGATTTGACGCCCAGAAGTGCATTGGGCCCTTGATTGAAATACTCAGCTTTGAATTATATTCTGCACAGATGTCTCAGATAAATTGATATACAATGGCATAGGACCTTGTACCTTGGATGATTGAATGTCAAAAAGAACATCCAGTCAGAAGGATAGTCAGTAGGATTAGGAAGATATTCATAGGTTTAGAAAGCAGAGTGAGTATAGGATTTGAACCAAACGTTCTATAACAGTAGGGTTTCGGGTAGAGAATGAATGTAAATATCAACACATGTGAAGAGCCAGTCACATTGATGAACTCTGGAAAGTATGTAGGAAACCATATATCAATAGAGACATTAGGAAATCAGGCAAAGTATAAAGTACGTGATAGGATCAGGCATTTTCAACAGTGTTGAGGTTGAATATATAATCTTAGGAAGAAACAAATATGTAGTCACCAATAAAATTGACATTTGATAGCATTAGGCAACCTGGACATAGATGTTTTTAGTAATCCATACTCACTTTCCATTTAGACTTCGGTACAAACATAAGTGTGACCTTTGCATTTTGTGAAAGAAGTCTCATGAAAAGACCAGTCATGAAACCCTGTGGAAAACATGTTTTCTGAATTAGGAAGTGATGAAAAGTAAAACAAAATGCCTATAAATTTCTGAACTAGTGAATTAAATATATATCCTATCATGTGCATCAACTGAAGAAAAAGAAATGTACCAGTATTGAATAAAAATGAATGACAAAATACACATCACGTCCCATAGGAATCTACTTGCATTGATATAAAACTGTGTCAGTTACTGCAGAAATATTAGGATTTGTATGCACCATTTACTGTTAGTTTTCAGTAATAGGAATCAAATATGTAGTTCAGGTGGATGAATATTTCTCAGAATAATCTTGTGAAAAGTTGATTATTAATCCACATACATGAATATGAATGAATTTACGGAGTGTATAATAAGACACATATATTTCATATTTTGAAAAATCTGTAGAGTGTGTGTGTATATATATATAAACATACACACACACACACACACACACACGCACGCACACAAACAGACATTAAAAAGTAGCAATATATCCCAATTGAAATTCACCACGAAATATATGTCATCCACAGATCCAAATAAATTTGTTTTACTGAACATGGATTCATGTATAATTTTATTGTACTAGGAAGCTCATCAATAGTTTGAATTTTCAGTTTCAACAGCGTTTAGGAGGAGTGATCTCTTCTCACAATTTGTGTCTGCCAAGTCAGCCACCTCACAAGAATGTACGTGTGGTACCAGGTAGGATTCTATATGTGCATATAAAATTACATGTGCTGAATAGGATACAGAGAAAGGTAGACAGGAATTCACATATTTGTTAACTTTAAAAACACATGGAGAACCATTTCAACAAAAAATTGACTAGATTTATAACTCCTACCCTATATAATGCAAAAGGCAATTCCAATGATACACCATTCCTCCTCTGAACTGCTTGTATTTCTATTCTGTTTGGGTTAATTTTCTCCATCATATTAGAATTAGTAGTCAGAGTCTAGTTGGCATGGGTTTGTGTCAGGGATTCAGTATTTTGAATGAAAATTTGGAAAATGATTCCAATGTTTATGCAAATATATGCTACAAAAGTATCTTCCCACTCTCATCCATAACAATGCCTTGAGATTACCTTGGCCCCAAGTTAGACACAATTAGAGGAGAAGAGTTAGAAAATCTGTGAATACATATCTGGAATCAAATATGCTCACGAGTTCACAAACTTGGAGGTGGTAGAGGAGATTCCAAAAGTAAGGGACAGGGTAAACACTCCACAAACATGGAGCTCTGCTGGACTAAAGACTTCTTGAGGAACTGCCTCTGAGGTTGGGCACTTGAAATATATGTTGTAGTCAGGAGATTCAGCTTCCTTTGTAGTGAGACCATCAAATCTGGGTATGCTTCTATGTGACCTGGAATACATGATTTCTTATTTTCCAATAAACATGAGGAAGCTGTATTTAATTTTCTGTTTGTAGGTAAACTGTGGCCACTGGGGGCTAATAGTCTACTCTTGTGGACTCTGAAGCCATTTGGTCATCCTCCAGTTTTCCTGGTGTTGCTTGCTGCTGCACTGGGAATTTCGTATTTGCTTCACGAATTACAAGGAATTCACCTGGGACAAAGTGCTGGAGGGAGTTCTGTCACCTGTGGTGAGTCAGGGTCTGCAGAAGAATGTACCAACCAGGCTTCTATTCCACATAGCTTGCCTCCTTGACCATAGCAACCGGATTCTGAACATTGGCCTGAAACCTCTCCATATAACAAGATACCTTTACATAGAAGCGTCTGCTGGATGCATCATGTCAGTCACAAGCCAATTGGAAGCCAATGGCAGATCCACATGGCCTCACCACAGATGTTTTTTTATCACACACCTGCCCATCACTGCACTAGGCCCACTACTCAGCAGGGTCCAACTTCCTGGAATCTCTGTTATACACCATTTTCATGAAACTCAGTCAATCAAGTCACTGTCCTGCATAATCATGTTCAGCAACAGGACAACCAAAGTTTCTCCAGTGCCATCTGGTCATGGGAATTTCAAAAATTTCATGGTATTTATCTAGCAATTTTTCAAGGATGAAGTTGGCAGCATGTGGGTTTCAATTTATTCAGGGACCATTAAATGTTGTGGAAGTTCATTTCAAATGAAGTTCTGGAGAACTCTCACAGGCAAGGTTTCCCAAAGATTGGCCAAAGGGTCACATAAATCCAGGCCCATTGAGGTCTACAATGTAACGTCCATGTGTGTTTTGACTCTCAACTAAGACTGCCAAGTCGTTAAGAATAAAATCATGTGATATCAAGCCTGAGATTCCCAGTGGTCTCTGGAAGGCCACCCTGGGCCTAGATCTCAGTTTCCAAGGGTGACTCTCATGCTTGGCCTTCTGAAATCCCAACTCAATTCATGGCAATACTTCTCTAAGTTCAGTTCCTGTACTCAGTCTCTAAGGGAATCACACCAGAGTTCAAACTCAGGTGGACTCAGTCATCCCTTTCAACTGCCACAAAAATAACCACAATTAATACCAAAACACTCCCACATGGCCCTCACCTTCTTCCATATAGACACTCATCATAACCTCTGACTGTAGATTTCCATGAGGAATGCAGCCCAAGACAGTGTCCAAAATACGCTTTCTTGCCCCTCATTTACCTAAATTCTGAGTGACCTGGACACCCTTCCTGTGAACCAGGAGTGATCAAATAGGCCTGCCGTTAATACTGATCCACTTCTCAAATTTGAGACCTACTGACTGTGGGGTTTAGATTCTTTATGTGAATTGGAGTCATGAGAAAACCCAACCACCTATGTGCTAGCCTCTGCAGGGAATTGAAGAACTCATTTGACTTAAAGGATCCCTATTCTCACTTGATTGATGTCAGAAACCTTACAGAAGAAGGCGAAAGACTTCATCCACAATGACTGCTCTTTTGCTATTTTGGTTTTGGATGCACACATGGGATCTTTCTTTAGATCCATCAGTTGCTGAGAATCTAAGCTACAGCCTAACACAGGGCCAAGACGCTGATTCAGACACATCTCTTTGCAAAGCAATTAAGCAAAGAGCCACAGCTGATGCCCATTCTTTTTTATTTGAAAAAGGTTTTCTTCAGACTTCACAAAGCGTTTTCCTTAGGCAAAGACCTTCCTGACATTCAGGGAAACAGAACAATAGGTAAGCAAAAGGCCCAAAGCAGGGTTTCTCCAATGAGACTTTACAGGTCACACTGGTATGTGAGTTTTCTGAGATGCTCGCCATTCACTTCAGTTATTCAGTACATGGCCATGTCACAGAGCATGGAGGTGGTACATATCTTGGATACAAAACCATAAGCCTATTATGGAGAGTGACCAGATTTCTGGAAGAAAACAGGAACTTAGGAAGATCGTAGGTGTTGCCCATCATTATGGCAAGCCGCATTCTATTTATAAATTGGGCAGCATGAATGCTGGTAAGCTTTCTAAAAGACAGGACACATCCATTGATGCTTTCTCTTTTCTAATATCTACAATCACGGACACAGTGGGATACAGCGACACAGAAACACTCGCATTGTCAAATGACTTACTAGAAACAATTCCCCCCAAACCAAACAAACCTCATTTCCTACCTCTTCTCAGAACATGAGCCAAAACCACAAACCCACACCCACACCCACAAAGGCACCTCTTTCCTCCAAGTAGGTTGTGACTATTTGGAGTGTCCTCTGACTGTGGGCCATTCTAGGTTCCCCCAAAATGGCCTGTCCTGTCTCAGATTTTGTGTCCTTTGCCAAGTCTCTGAAGTTGTCAGGAGCCAGCAGTGAGCCACTACCTGTTTTCTCAGGAAAGGCCCCTCTTCAGAGTTTTCCTGCCATTTGGCCATCCTAACATCAATAGGTACCAAGAAAGACTGACTCTGTCCTTGGGAAATTCAAAAAGTAAAACCACTGAGACTGGGACTGGGGCTGTCAATGTTTGACTGGCTTCCTGGATGGTAAGTTCACAGAGTTCCATCACCAAGGAAGTGAGGTGAGGTCACTTCCGTCAGGAACTGAATGAGTTCACTGCCTTGGCAACCAATCTGTCCTAAGAGTTGCTTCCAAGCTTCCCATGAGATGGAGGCTGCCCCTGCTTCCTGTGACCCTTTCACAAGTTAGAATGGTATATCACCCATAGGCACCCAGGAGCAGCTCTCCACACAGGTATCATTTGGTCCATCTTCTCTACATTAAGAATGGAGAGGCTGATTCAGACAGAACCCTTCACCCTGACCAGGTTGTTTTCCATGGAAGATGACTTTTGCACTCTCAGGTCCTTCAGAGATTATATCTGCATGGACCTTTGAGGTTATCAGCAGGTGGAAGATTCCCTATATTCCTGTATTGTAACACCAACTCTGTCCCTGCTCTTCTGTAACGTTAGATTGAGGGAACCATGTATGGTTAGGGTTAATAACATGTTTGATTTGGGTTAGGAATCATTATGCTGAATAAATAATGGTATTGGGAACCTGCAATATGTATAAAAATATATAGGTGAAATATATGTATAAAAACAGAAATCTAAGTAACATTTGAAGCCCAGAAGGGCACTGGGCCCTTGATTGGGATACTTAGCTTTGAAAAAATTGATATACAATGGCATAGGAGCTTGTACTTTGGATCATAGAATGTAGAAGAGAACATCCAGTCAAAAAGGATAGTCGGTAGTGAAAGGTTAATAAAATAGGTACTTGTCACTTACTGTTTTTCTGTATGCTTAACAAAACACTGTTGAAATCTTGAGAACTGTTTGCTAATCTTGTTCCCAGAATGTGCTGTCCCCAACTGCCAAAGTGTAGAATGTACTCCCTCACCCGGTTGCATCAAACCGACCACTCGCCCTGACCCATCAGTATACTTCCCTCCCTGCCCTCTCCAAGGAAAATATATATGTTCTGCTTAAACTGTTCTCAGGGCTCTCTGCTCTATTCAAGTGAGCTCCGAGCCCCAGCATGCTGGACCCAGAATAAACCCTTTGCTGTTGGATAAGACAGTCTGTTAGTGGTCTCTTCCTTCCATGCTCACCCGACCTTTACATATGGAGATTCCACCGAGTTTTGGCAGCGGCGGACAAAAGACCCTAACGGGTTCCTCTTGGGTTAAGTAAGGCGCCTCTTTCTTGTTTCAGTGTTAAGGTTAGTGCTGGGCAAAATGGCTGTCGATGAAGAGCGTGAGTTCTCTCCGATGGTGGCTGACAGACGTGTCACAGAGCCACAGGCCACGTCCCTGGGGAACTTCCCAAAGACTCGGGAAATCGAGGAACAATAGTCTCTTCGACTCAGTAATATTTTGTATCTGATTCGGAATTGCCAGCCCATTGGGTTTTGCTGGCTACTCAGTCCTGGTCTCAGTTTTGGATGTCCATTGAATGTCTTTATTGTCTTGTCTTGTCTGTGTCGTGTGTCTTGCATTCACTCTGTGTATCTTTCATTATGGGACACAGCACTTCAATGCCCCTGTCCCTGACCCTTGATCACTGGACCAAAGTCCGCTTAAGGGCTCAGAATCTTTCTTTTTTAGTTAAACGCTGGACCTTTCAGAATCTCTGTGCCTCAGAATGGCCCACCTTTGAATTTGGATGGCCCATAGAAGGATCTTTCTACTTCCCACTAATTTAAGAAGTCAGAGATATTGTCTTTCACCCGGGCACACATAGCCATCCGGATCAACAGCCATATATCTTAACTTTGCTGGACCTCTGCAAATCTCCTCCTCAATGGGTGAAGCCTTTCTTTGTCCCTTCCCCTGCTCCTACTCCTTCCCCCATGATCTCTCAAACCCTCTGCTCCTCCTCCTCCTCCACCCTTTGTAATCCCTGAGTCAAAAGATTTGACTCTTCTGGACTCTCTTCCCCCTTATTATACCCTGCCTTCGTCCCCCAACCACCAACACCCTCTAAGTGATTCCCCTGCAGCTGACTCAGCCTCTCTACCACTGGAGGAATATAAGCTGGCCCAGCGCCCTCCAGATAACTCCCCCGCAGCACACACAGCCCCTCCTTCGCAGGAGGAAGCTAGCCCAGCTAAGGAAACTTGATGGTGGTGAATGATTGAAAACCCTGGAACTCCTGTGATGCTCCCACTATGTCTCTACAGACCATTGATTGACGAAGGCCATGGGGGGAAAATGCAAGCCTACAAATATTGGCCTTTCTCCTCTTCCGACCTATATAACTGGAAATATAACAATCCCCCTTTTTCCGAGGACCCCACAGGGCTCACAGGTCTGGTTGAGTCATTGATATTTTCACATTTGCCTACTTGGGATGACTGTCAACAATTCCTAGGGACTCTCTTCACGACAGAGGAACAAAAGAGAATCTTCCTGGAAGCTATAAAAAAATGTCCTCCGACCAGATTGGAGAGTGATACATCTTCCCAACTTAATCAAAGCTGGTTTTCCTTTGAAACAACCCAACTGGGACACCAACACCATTGAAGTTAGAAAGCATCTGTCCACTTATCGCCAGGTTCTAATAGTGGGCATCCGAGTGGCCACGAGGTGACCAACTAATTTGGCCAAGGTAATAGAGATTATTCAAAGGCCTGATGAATCTCCCTCTATGTTTCTAGAGAGAATTATGGAGGCAAGTAGGAGATATACTCCTTTTGATCCTCAGGCAGAGGATCAAAAGGCATCTGTCATGATGGCCTTTATTGGGCAAGCTGCCCTGGATATTAAAAGAAAGTTACAATGCTTAGATGGATTACAAGATATGACTTTGAGAGATTTAGTCAGAGAAGCCAAGAAAATATACCTTAAGAGAGAAACTGAGGAAGAGAATGAAGCAAAGTGAGGATAAAAGAAACAAAAGACAGAATAAGGCGTTGACTAAGGTCCTGGTCACAACAACAAAAGGGCCAGAAATTAAGAAACAGGGAGACAGGAAGGGATACCTGGGCCCACGCCAGAGGCCACTCCTTGCCTCAGATCACTGTGCCTACTGTAAAAAAAAAGGACACTGGGCCAAAGAGTTCCCTAGAAAGAGACAGCCACTCCTGCCAGCCATTCTGACTCCAAAAGTCGGGGCTAACATCCCCTCCCGGAGCTCAGGGTAACTTTTGAAGTGTAGGGGACCCCAGTAAACTTTGAAGTGGATACAGGGGCAATATACTCAGCCCTCAAGGCCCCATTGGGCCATCTATCAAATAAAAGGTCTCTAGTTCAAGGGGCAAATGGCAGTAAGTATCGGGCTTGGACAACTAAGAGGACCATAGACCTGGGAAAAGGAAAATCCATCAATCCTTCCTAGTAATCACAGAATGCCTGGCCCCATTGATGGGCAGAGATCTGCTCACCAAGTACCGGGCCAAAATAACTTTTAACCCTGAAGGCCCCCAAGTGGAATTTCTAAATCCTTCACTAAAAACTCCTATAGTCACAGCTCTAAATATGTCAGTAGAAAATGCACATCAACTCACTCACCTTGGTTCAAAGAAACTGCAGGTATTTCTGAAGTATCAAGAACAGAGTTTTCCACTAACTGACTCACAGCAAAAAGAAATAACTAAATGGGTAAAAAAAGCCTGTCGAGTCCATCAATTGGTAAATGCTTACCCTTCCAAGCTTCCTGCAGGAAAGCACCTACGAGGAACCAGACCAGGACAATTCTGGGCAGTTGACTTTACTGAAATTAAGCCAGCAAGGTATGGACATAAATATCTTCTAGTCTTTGTAGATACATTTTTAGGATGGATTGAAGCCTTCCCCACTAAAAGAAAAAAAAAAGAAACAGTGCAAATGGTGGTCAAGCAGATCCTGAAAGACATTTTTCAAAGATACGGCCTGCCAAAGGTAATACGGTCTGATAATGCACCGGCGTTCGTGGCCCAAGTAAGTCAGGGGTTAGCCAGGAACCTGGGGATTCATTGGAAGTTTTATTGTGCTTACAGACCCTAGAGTTCAGGACAGGTAGAAAGAATGAATAGAACCATTAAAGAGACCTCAACAAAATTAAGCTTAGAGACCAGCATAAATGATTGGACTATGCTCATGCCTTATACAATGTTTCGTGCAAGAAATACGCCCTCTGTTTCTTTGAGTAACCACACCCCCTGTGAATAACTAGGGTGCCTCTCCTCCAGTAATGGACCAAAGCCCAACTCTAAGACCTAACGATCCCTTTCACACCCCCTTGCTTGACAGACTTAAAGCTCTTGAAAGATCTCAGTGATACCTGTGGAAAAAGCTGGCCACTGCCTACCAAACTGGGGACGAGGGGACTCCACATCGATATCAAGTAAGAGATTCATCTACATAAGATGATATCAGGTGTCATCCCTGGAACCCCACTGGAAAGGACCATACCAGGTGGTACTTATAACATCTACAGTGGTAAAGGTAGACGGAATCACTTCCTGGATCCATGCCTCTCATCTCAAGCCTGCGCCCTGTCCACACTCTGGCTGGAAACTGGAAAAGACTGGTAACACTTTCAAATTGCATATTCACCATGTGGATAAGCCTATAGACTCTCCCCTCAGCCACAAGTAGTCCTAACCCTCATCAGCCCGTTCAGCAGCGTTGGCTGATCACAAATTCTACTGGAAAAGAAGTATAATCTATCTCGCATACAGCCCACTTAGGGACCTGGTGACCATCTCTCCACCCAGACATTTGTCAGCTGGCTATAGGTCTTTCCTAATGGGATATCCCTGATGAAGAGGATCCCACTAAAATTCCATTAAATCCCTTCCTTACCATAGATAATGGAAACAAACATTATGGATGTAGGGACACACGAGCCAGATGCAGGTTGGCTAGCCTAGATTACTGTGTTTACCCGGCCGACTGTCAAAGCCATAAACAGCCATGGCTATGTGGGGGAAAAGCCGACTTCTTCTGTAAGTCATGGGGATGTGAGCATACAGGGGCTGCCTGATGGAACCCAAACTCCGCATTAAATTCAGTACACAGCATTGGCCATATTACGAATTAGAAAACAAAAACTGATGGCAACCAGAGGGGACTCTAGATCCTCAAATCCTGTGTGACCTTTTTAACATCTGCTGGTGCTCAAAAGGGTAAAAGGAGATTCCACTATGTAGAGGCCTTTTCCCTTCTTCGCTCACATCCTGAACTATGCTTACCCAATAGATCCTCACCTTCAGCCTTCTGCTCCAGAGTCTCTGCTGTCACTCCCACCTCAGCAACCTGATTTCTCCACTACAATTATTAGATCAAAAATCCAAATCTCTGCTGGTTCTCAGACCATTGCCCCCTTGCTGACGTAGCAGGTACTGAGGTACCCCTCCACCCACTCACTCCTCTCTTCTCCTGTCAGTGCCCGCACCGGGTCCCACCAGGTCCTCTTACCAACTAACCCAAAGCTCAAACCAGCTGAGGAGAGCCCTCAGACCCATATCCAAGATGTAATGAAAATGGCCTTTAAAGTTGCTTTGTCATCACTGAAAACAGTTTACTAAGAATTTAAAGTCCCTAACATGTGTTTTGGGATACTCACAACCATCTTCTTCTTTGCTCTACCTGTTCTACTGCTCAAATATTTGTTGCTAGGAAAATTCCAAACCACTTTCCAATTATTTTTTTACATCTCTCTTTTCTCATTCTCAGATACTCTGAGCTGCTCTCAGCCCCACCTTCTCCGTCTTTCCCCTCTGTACCAGGCCCACAGAAAAGTCTTTAACTGACCTTCTCCAGAATCTTCACCATGGCTGACTTTAGGACTTTCAGCAAAAGAGTCCCTATAAAAAAGTTCAATGTAGTTAAACTTCCTATTTTCATGTTGCCCTGTTCTACTTGGCCACTGGCTAAAAAAATTAGCACTCCTAATCAAGACACCCCCTTACTAGTTTTTCACAAAAATATGTGAACAAGGCCTCTGGCCTTGACATGGGGCTTCACAGAGATGGCTACATTTCTAAGTTAACGAAGTTAGCAACTGGGCTCCGTGGTAACAGCTGGAAATGGGAAAATAAGAAAGGGAAGAAAAAGCTCTTTCCCTCCCAGGTGTCCTTGAAAAGTTAACTTGCCCAGAACCGAGGAAAAAACAGAAACAAAACTGCTTTTTTCAACTTCTGCAGACTGTGAACTTCTGAGCCCCTTCCATTACATGTTGGGTACAAAATTCTGATACTACCTAAACTTGGGTTTCAGAGGATTACTTGATTACAACAGAATCAATGCCCTCTGAATCTGGTTGCCACCAAATAGGACTGTTTCCCTGTCTTCAGTGCTATCTTAGGTGAGTTGCCTTGTCCGTCCCTACTACAGCATGATTCTATATACTTAAACATTGTTAATGTTTTCATGAAATGGTCAACAGATGTGATTAATCGTGTAATCGTGCAGATGTTTCCCAGAGTGCTCTATCACAATGCAGGTTCATTTGAAGATCAAATAGGGGGGCATTCAACCCGGTTCCACTGAAAATATATATCCCTCAACTTAGCCATCATATTAGGAATAGAAATTGCTGCACTGGTGGCCACGGGAACCACTGCCTTTGTCCATGGGACTCAACAAATGACCCAACAAATGACAGCAATAGACCAAAACTAAGATATTAGAAACCTCCATCAGAGCTTTGCATGAGTCTTTTACCTCTCTCTCTGAAGTTGTTTTTCAGACCACTCGAGGGTTGGACCTCCTTGTCATGAGAGAAGGGGCCTCTGTGCTGCATTGAGAGAAGAAAGTTGTTTGTATGCCGAGCATACTGGAGTTGTAATAAAATCTAAGAGTAAATTAAAAAGATTCCCTGAAAAGCATCAAAGAGACAGAGAGGCCCAAAAAAGGTGGTTTGAGTCTTGGTTCACACAGTCTTCCTGGTTAACTACGTTTTTTTATCAACCCTGGCCGGTCCAATAATAATCCTCATATTATTGCTAACTATTAAACCCTGTTTTCTCAACCATGTAATTTCTTTTCTCCAGGCTCAAATTGGACGAGTTAAACTTATGGTAATACCCCACTAGTATACATAGAATGTGACACCCCCCAATGATCATTTTTATGATTAAAAGTAGCCAGAAGAAGAAGTGGGGAATAAAAGGTTAATAAAATAGGTACTTGTCACTTCCTGTTTTTCTGTATGCTTAACAAAACACTGTTGAAATCTTGAGAAATGCTTGCAAATCTTGTTCCCAGTATGTGCTGTCCCCTACTGCCCAACTGCAGAATGTGCTCCCTCACCCAGTTGCACGCAAATCGCCCACTCGCCCTGATCCATCAATAAACTTCCCTCCCTGCCCTCTCCAGGTAAAGTATATAAGCTCTACTTAAGCGATTCTCAGGGCTATCTGCTCTATTCAAGTGAGCTCTGAGCACCAGCATGCTGGACACTCAATAAACCCTTTGCTGTTGCATGAGATAGTCTGTTGGTGGTTTCCTCCTGCGAAGCTCGCCCGACATTTACTATAATGATTGAAAGTAGAAGAGAACATCCAGTCAAAAAGGGATTGTTGATAGAAATAGGAAGATAGTACGTTTAGGAAGAAGTGTGAGTATAGGATTTGGAACAAAAGTTCGTTAGCTACAGGGTTTCGGTTACAGAGTGATTGTTAAAGTCAGCACAGGTGAAGAGTCAGTCACAATGATGAACTGGGGAAAACATGAAGTAAAGCAGATATAAATAGAGACATTACAAAATAAGGCAAAGTATAAAGTGAGTGATAGGATTAGACATTTTGAACAGGGTTGAGTTTGAATACATAATTTAGGAAGAAACAAATATGTAGTCACCAATAGGATTGACATTTGAGAGCATTAGGCAAATTTCAGGTGGATGAATACTTCTGAGAATAATCTTGTGAATAGTTGATTATAAATCCACATACATGAACATGAATGAATTTAGGGAGTGTACATAAGACACATATATTTCATATTTAGAAAAATCTGGAGAGTACACACAGACAAAAAAAGTAGCAATATATGTCAATCAAAATTCATCATAAAATATATATCATCCACAGATCCAAAAATATTCATTTTACTGAACATGGATTTATGTATAATGTTGTTCAACTAGGAAGCTCACCCATTGTTTCAATATTCAGTACCAACAGGGTTTAGTAGGAGTGATCTCGTCTCACAATTTGTATCTGCCAAGTAAGCCAAATCACAAGAACAAACGTGTGGTACCAGGTAGGATTGTATATGTCCATATTAAAATACACATGCTGAATAGGCTACAGAGAAAGGGAGACAGGAATTCACATGTTTGTTAACTTTAAAAATACATGGAGAACTATTTCAACAAACAATTGACTAGATTTATAACTCCTACTCTGTATCATGCAGAAGGGAAGCCCAACTATACACCGTGCCTCCTCTGAACTACTTGTATTTCTATTCTGTTTGGGTTATTTTTCTCCATCATATTAGGATTAGTAGTCAGAGTCTGGTAGGGTATGGGTTAGTGTCAGGGATTCAGTATTTTGAATGGAAAACAGGAAATTGAATCCAATGTGTATACAAACATATGCTACAGAAAAATCTTTCCACTCTCATCCAGAACAATGCCTTGACATTACCTTCGCCTCAAGAAAAACACAATTAGAGTAGAAGAGTTAAAAAATTTGTGAATACCTATCTGGATTGGAAAATGCTCCCGATTTCACATCATTGGAGTTGGTAGAGGAGTTTCTAAAAGTAATGGACAGGGTAAACACTCCACAAACCTCGAGCTCTGCTGGCCTAAATATTTTTGAGGATCTGCCTCTGAGGTTGAGCACTTGAAATATATGCTGTTGTCAGGAGCTTTAGCTTACTTTGTAGTGAGACCATCAAAGCTGGGTCTGCATCTATGTGATCTGGATGACATGGTTACTTACTTTCCAATGAAATGAGGCAACAGTGCTGAATTCTCTCTTTGTAGGTAAACTGTGGCCTCTGAGGGCTAATTGTCTCTTCGTGTGGACTGTGAAGCCATTTGGCCATCCTCTAATTTTCGTGGTGTTTTTGCTGCTGCTCTGGGAGGTTGGTATTTGCTTCACAAAATACGAGTTCAAATGGGACACAGTACTGGAGGAGTTCTGTCAGGTGTGGGGGGAAGGGTCTGGAGGAGAATGCACCAAACAGTATTTTATCCCACGTAGCTTGCCCCCTTGACAATAGCAACATGATTCAGAACATTGCCCTGAAACCTCTCCATATAACAAGATTCCTTTACATATAAGGGTCTGCTGGCTACACCATGTCAGTCACAAGCCATTTGGAATCCAATGGTAGATCCTCATGGCCCTACCACTGATGTTTTATCAAACACCTGCACACCACTGCTCTGGGCCACTACTCAGAAGGATCCAACTTACTGGCATCTCTGTTCTAAACCATTTTCATGCAACCCAGTAAATCAAGGTACTGTCTGGTATACTCATGATCAGCAACAAGACATCCAAAAGTTTTCCAGTGCCACCTGGTCATGGGAATTTCAAAAATTTCATGGTATTTATCTAACCATTTTTCAAAGATGAAGTTGGAGTCACTGTGGGTTTCAATTCATTCAGGAATCATTAAATGGTGAGGAAGCTCATTTCAATGATAGCTCTAAAGAACTCTCACAGGCAAGGCTTCTGAAAGAGTGCCCAAAGAGGCCACATAAAGCCAGGCCCATTGAGGTCTACAAGGTGAGGCCCATGTGTGTTTTGACTCTCAACTCAGCCTGCCAAGTCTTTAATAATAAAATCATGTTATATCCTGGCGGAGATTCCCAGTGCTCTGTGGAAAGCCACCCTGGGCCTAGATCTCAGTTTCCAATGGCGACTCTCATGCATGGCCTACTAAAATTCCAACAAAATTCATGGCAATATTTCTCTGACTTTAGTTCCACAACTCAGTCTCTAAGGGGAATCACACCAGAGTTCAAGCACAGGTGGACACAGTCATTTTTTCCAACCGACACACAAATGACCAAAATTATAACCAAAACACCTCCACATGACACTAATCCTCTTCCATGTAGAGACTCATCCTCACCTCTGGCGAAGGTTTCTATGAGGGGCGCAGCCAAAGACAGTTTCCAAAATAAGCTCGCTTGCCCCTCATTTGCCTAAAGTCAGGGTGGCCTGGACACCCTTCCTGTGAACCAGGAGTGACAAAATAAGCATGCCTTTAATACTGCTCTGTTTCTCCAATTTGAGCCCTACTGATTTTCAGATATAGATTCTTTATTTCATTTGGAGTCATGTGAAAACCCAAGCACCACTGCAGGGCTTGGAAGAACTCATTTCATCCAAAGAATCCCTATTCTCACTTGATAGAGGTCATGAACCTAACAGAGGAAGGCAAGTGACTTCATCCACAATGACTGATCTTTTTGCAATTATGGTTTTGGATGGACACAAGCGATCATTCTTTAGATCCATCAGGAGCTGAGAATCTAAGTCACAGCCACACATAAGACCAAAAGGCTAATTCAGCCACATCCCTTACCAAAGCAATTAAGCAAAGAGCCACAGATGATGCCCATTCATTTCCATTTCAAAACTGTTTTCCTCAGGCTTCACAGAGGGGTGGCCTGAGGCAAAGGCCTTCCAGATATTCAGGGCAACAGAAAAATAGTTAAGCAAAAGATCCAAAGTAGGGTCTCTCCTCTGAGACTTTCCTGGTCACACTGATATTTGACATTCAGGGCAACAGAACAATAGTTAAGCAAAAGATCCAAAGTAGGGTCTCTCCACTGAGACTTTCCTGGTCACACTGATATCTGAGTTTTCTGAGAATCTCGCCATTCTCTTAAGCTATCCAGTACATGGCCATGTCACAGGGCTTGGAGGTGGTACATATCTTGGAAACAAAACCATGAGCCAATTCTGGAGAATGGCCAGAATTCAGGAAGAAAACAGGAACTTAGGTAGATAGCAGGTGTTGCCCATGGATAAGACAGGTTGCATTCCATTCATTAATTGGCCAGGATGAATTATGGGAAGATTTATACTAGACTAGACATATATTAATGCATTATCTTTTCAAATGTCTACAACAACGGACACAGTGAAATACACAGACATAGGAACACTAGTCTGGTCAAACGACTTACTAGAAATAGTCCACTGCAAACGAAAAAACCGACTTTCCTACCTATTCTCAGAACATGAGACAGAACCACAAACACACACGCACTCCCACAAAGGCACCTCCTTCCCTCAAGTAGGTCTGTGACTATCCAATGTGTTCTCTGACTTGTGGGCCATACTATCTTCTCCCAAAATGGCCTGTCCTCTATCAGATCTGGTTTCCTTGGCCAACTCTGTTAAGGTGTCAGGAAAAAGTGGTGAGCCACTACCTGCTTTCTCAGGAAAGGTCCCTCTTCAGAGCTCTCCTCCATTTGTCCTTCCTCACATCAGTAGGTACCAAAAAAGACTGACTCTGTCCTTGTTAAATCCAACCAAGTGAGCCCACTGATACTGGGACTGGGACTGCTTCTGGGTGCCTGACTTCTTGGATACCAAGTTCAGAGAGTTCCATCACCAAGGAAATGAGGTATGTCACTTTCTTTGGAACTGAATGAGGTCACTGCCTTGGCAAACACTTTGTCCTAAGAGTTGCTTCCAAGGGTCCCATGAGATGGAGCCGGCCTCTACTTCTTGTGACACTTTCACTAGTTAGAATGGTATATGAACCAGAGGAACCTGGGAACAGCTCTTCACCCAGGCCTGGTATTGTCCATCTTCTCTACAATAAGAAGAGAGAGGCTGATTCAGACACATCCCTTCATCCTGACCAGGTTGTTTGCCATGGAAGATGACTTTTGCTCTCTCAGGTCCTTTATACCTGCCTAAATCTTCTCCAGGTATCATTTCTGAATGGACCTTTGAGGTTCTCGCAGGTGGAATTTACCCTAATTTCCTGTATTGTAAGAAAAACTCTTTCCCTGCTCTTCTGTAAAATGAGATTGAGGGAACAGTGTATGTTTCGGGTTAATAACAGGTTCGATTTCAGTTAGGAATCATTCTGTGAGATGAATAATGGTATTGGGTACCTACGATATTTATAAGAATATAGAGTTGAAATAAATGTACAAAAACAGAAATCTAAGTAAGATTTGAAGGCCAGAAATCATTCGGCCCTTGACTGGGATACTTAGCTTTTAATTATATTCTGCAAAGATGTCTCAGATAATTCAATAATAAATGGCATAGGACCTTGCACCTTGGATGATTGAATGTAGAAGAGAACATCCAGTCAAAAAGGGATAGTAGGTAGGATTAAGAAGATAGTCAGTAGGTTTAGGAAGAAGAGTGAGTATAGGATTTGTATCAAAAGTTCTTTCCTAATAGGGTTTTGGTTAGAGGGTGAATGTTAATGTCAGCACATATGAAGAGTGAGTCACTATGATGAGCTTGGGAAAATATGTAGAAAAGCAGATATCAATAGAGACATTATGAAATCATGCAAAGTATAAAATGAGTGATAGGATTAGACATTTTCTACAAGGTTGAGTTTCAATATATAATCTTATGAAGAAACAAATATGTCGTCACCAATAGGATTGACATTTGAGAGCATTAGGCAACCTGGACATGGATGTTTTAGTAATCCATGTACAATTTCCCTTTTGGCTTTGGTACAGTCTTAAGTGTGACCTTCACATTTTTAGTTCCGAATATTACTGTGATAAAATGTTTATGTAGATCAGGTGACATGAGTATTTCTACCACCTTTTCTGAGAGCAATATATTGAAGACATAAAATTAGTTTTGGGGGTACAAAGAGGTGTACCCTGTGTCTATGAATATAGAGATAAAGCATGAATAGACCATAATGTGAATAAATAATATAAGTTGTTCCAAATTTAAATTATGTATTGAACTGATATCTGAAAAATTACAGGAAATCTTATATTGATATACAATCATTCATTCCGACCAATTATACATCAAATGGTAATATTAGTGTTTTGGTTTATCATGAAGAGTGTGTGAGTTTTGCTTCAATAGTGATTATGGAAATTGAAAATAATGTGTTTGGAAAGAATTCTCATGAAAAGACCAGTCAAGAAACCCTGATAATACATGTGTTCTGAAGCAATAAGTGATTAAAGTTGAAACAAATGCCTATAAATTTGTGAACTTGTGGATGAAATGTATATCCTATGATGTGCAAACCCTGAAGAAATAGTAATGTACCAGTGTTGAATACAAATGAACGTCAAATTACATATCATGTGCCATAGGAATCTACTTGCATTGATGTTAGACTGGGTTAGTTACTGTAGAATTATTAGGATTTGTATGCACCATTCACTGAAGTTAGTTTTCAGTACTAGGAAACAAACATGTATTTCAGTTAAATGAATATGTCTGAGAATAATCTTGTAAAAAGTTGATTATAAATCCAAGTACATGAACATGAATGAATTAAGAGAGTGTATATAAGACACATATTTCATATTTTGAAAAATCTACAGAGTGTATGTATATATACAAAAAAAAACACAAATAGACATTAAAAAGTAGCAATATATATGCCAAACAAAATTCATCATTAAATATATATCATCCACAGATGCAAAAATATTTATTTTACTGAACATGAGCTTATGTATAATGTTGTTCTACTAGGAAGCTTGTAGGTTGAATTTTCAGTTCCAACAGCGTTTAAGAGGAGTGAACTCTTCTCACAATTTGTATCTGCCAAGTCAGCCACCTCCCAAAAATGTACATGTGATACCTGGTAGGATTCTATATATGTATATAAATATACATGGGTGAAATGGCTACAGAGAATTGGAAACAAGAATTCACATATCTGTTAACTTTAAAAACACATGGAGAACTATTTCAATTAAAAATTGACTAGATTTATAACTCCTACCTTATATAATGCAAAAGGCAAGTCCAAATATACAACATGCCTCCTCTGAACTGCTTGTATTTATATTTGTTTGGGTTATTTTTCTCCTTTTTATTAGGTTGAGTAGTCTGAGCCTAATAGGTTCGGGTTAGTGTCAGGGATTCACTATTTCAATAGGAAAATTGAAAAATGAATCCAATGTGTATGCAAATATGTGCTGCATAAATATCCTTCCACTCTCATCCAGAGCAATGCCTTGTCAATACCTTTGCCCCAATTAAGACACAATTGGAGGAGAAGAGTTAGAAAATCAGTGAATACATATCTGGAATGGAAATGCTCAGGAGTTCACAATCTTGGAGGTGGTAGAGGAGTTTCCAAAAGTAAGGGACTGGGTTAACACTCCACAAACATGGAGCTCTTCTGGCCTAAAAACTTTTTGAGAAACTTTCTGTGAGGTTGGGCACTTGAAAAATATGTTGTTGTCAGGAGATTTGACTTCTTTGCGTGAGACCATCAAAGCTGGGTCTGCATTTATGTGACCTGGAGGACATGGCTTCTTATATTCCAATAAAGATGAGCAGCAGTGCTGCATTATCTCTTTGTAGGTAAACTGTGACCACTGGGGACTAAGTTTCTCCCCATGTGGACTGTGAAGCCATTTGGTCCTGGTCCACTTTTTGTCGTGTTTTTGCTACTGCACTCGGAGTTTGGTATTTGCTTCATGACATACAAGGAGCTAAACTGGGACACAATGCTGGAGGGAGTTCTGTCACGTGTGGTGTGCCAGGGTATGCAGGAGAATGCACCAACCCGGCTTCTATCCCTCATAGCTTGCCCCATTGCCCCCTTGTCCATATCAACCTAATTCTGAACATTGCCCTGAAACCTCTCCATATAACAAGATGCCTTTACATATAAGGGTCTGCTGGCTGCACCATGTAAGTAACATGCCATTTGGAATACAATGGTAGATCCTCATGACCCTACCACTGGTGATTTATCACACACCTGCCCAAAACTGCTCTAGGCCCACTACTCAGCAGGCTCTAACTTACTGGCATCTCTGTACTACACCATTTTCATGAAACCCAGTCAATCAAGGCACTGTCTGGTATACTCTTGATCAGCAATAGGACATCCAAAGGTTCTCCAGTGCCACCTGGTCATGGGAATTTCAAAATTTTCATGGTATTTATCTAGCCATTTTTCAAGGATGAAGTTGGAGGCACTGTGGCTTTCAATTCATTCAGTAACCATTAAATGTTGAGGAAGCTCAATTCAATAAAAGCTCTGGAGAACTCTCACAGGCAAGGCTTCTGAAAGAGTGCCAAAATGGTCACATGATGCCAGGCCCATTAAAGTCTACAATGTGAGTCCTATGTATTTTTCGACTCTCAAATATGGCTGCCATGTCTTTGAGAATAAAATCATGTGATATCCTGGCAGAGATTCCCAGTGCTCTGTGGAAAGCCACCCTGGCCCTAGATCTCAGTTTACAAGGGCGACTCACATGCGTGGCATCCTAAAATCCAAACAAAATTCATGGCAATACTTCTCTGAGTTCAGTTTCACAACTCAGTCTCTAAGGGGAATCACACCAAAGTTCAAGCCCAAGTGGACCCAGTCATTTCTTCCAACCGCCAAACAAATGGCCAAAATTAAAACCAAAACATTTCCACATGGCCCTCATCTTCTTCCATATAGTCACTCATCGTAACCTCTGGCTGGAGTTTTCCATCAGGGGCACAGCCCAAGACTGTGTCCAAAAAAAGCTCGCTTGCCCCTCATTTGCCTAAAGTCAGGGTGGCCTTGACAGCCCTCCTGTGAACCAGAAGTGATCAAATAAGCCTGCCGTTAATACTGCTCTGTTTCTACAATTTGAGGCCTACTGACTTTCAGGTATAGATTCTCTATGTGATTTGGAGTCATGCGAAAACCCAAGCACCTCATCAGGGCTTTGAAGAACTCATTTGACCCAAAGAATCCCTATTCACACTTGATGGAGGTCAGGAACCTAACAGAGGAAGACGAGAGACTTCATCCACAATGACTGATTTTTTGCCATTATAGTTTTGGACGCACACATGGGATCATTCTTTATATCCATCATGTGCTGAGAATCTAAATCACAGCCACAAAGAAGGCCAAGAGGCTAATTCAGCCACATCCATTTCCAAAGCAATTAAGCAAAGAGCCACAGGTGATGCCTATTCATTTCCATTTCAAAACTATATTCTTCAGGCTTCACAACGGGGTGCCCTGAAGCAAAGACCTTCCAGATATTCAGTGTAACAAAACAGTACTTAAGCAAAAGGTCCAAAGCAGGGTCTCTCCACTGAGAGTTTCTTGGTCACACTGATATCTGAGTTTTCTGAGATGCTCGCCATTCTTTTCAGCTATCCAGTACATGACCATGTCACAGAGCTTGGAGGTGGTACATATCGTGGACACAAAACCATGAGCCTATTCTGGAGACTGGCCAGAATACAGGAAGAAAACATTAACTTGGGAAGATAGCAGGTGTTTCCCTTCGATAAGACAAGCTGCAGTTCATTCATATATTGGGCAGGATGAATTTTGGGAATATTTATACTTTAAAGGACACATTCATTAATGCATTTTCTTTCCTAATGTTTACAACAACGGACACAGTGGAATACACAGACATGGAAATACTTGCCTTGTCAAACGACTTACTAGAACAGTCCACTGAAAACCAAAAACAAAAAAAAAACAACAAATAAAAAACGCCTTTCCTACCTATTCTCAGAACATGAGACAGAACCACAAAGCCATACCCACTCCCACAAAGGCAGCTCCTTCCCCCAAGTATGTCTGTGATTAGAAGGAGTGTCCTATGACTGGTGAGCCATACTATGTTCTCCCAAAATGGCCTGTCCTCTTTCAGATCTGGTTTCCATGGCCAACTCTGTGAAGTTGTCAGGAAAAAGTGGTGAGCCACTACCTGCTTTCTCAGGAAAGGTCCCTCTTCAGAGCTCTTCTGGCATTTGGCCATCCTCACATCAGTAGGTACCAAGAAAGATTGATTTTGTCCTTGGAAAATCCAAACAAGCGAGTCCACTGGGACTGGAACTGGGACTGCCTCTGGGTGCCTGGCTTCTTGGATACCAAGTTCAGAGAGTTCCATCACCAAATAATGAGGTATGTCACTTTCTTTGGAACTGAATGAGGTCACTGCCTTGGCAACCACTTTTCCCTAACAGTTGCTTCCAAGGGTCCCATGAGATGGAGCCGGTCCCTACTTCCTGTGACACTTTCACAAGTTAGAATGAAATATCAACGATAGGCACCCAGGAACAGCTCTACACACAGGTCTGGTTTTGTCAGTCTTCTCTACAATAAGAAGAGAGAGGCTGATTAAGACACATCCCTTCATCCTGACCAGGTGTTTTGCCATGGAAGATGAGTTTTGCTCACTCAGGTCCTTTATACCTGCCTACAACTTGTCCAGGTATCATTTCTGCATGGACCTTTGAGGTTCTCAGCAGGTGGACTGTCCCCTTCTTTCAAGTATTGTAAGAACAACTCTGTCCCTGCTCTTCTGTAAAATGAGATTGAGGGAACAGTGTATGTTTCGGGTTAATAACAGGTTCGATTTGTGTTAGGAATCATTCTGTGTGATGAATAATAGTGTTGGGGACCTTCGATATTTAAAAGAATATGGAGGTTAAATATAAGTATGAGAACAGAAATCTAGGTATGATTTGAAGCCCAGAAGGGCATTGAGCCCTTGATTGGGATAATTAGCTTTGAATTATATTCTGCAAAGATGTCTCAGTTAATTCAATACACAATGGCATAGGACTTTGTACCTTGGATGATTGAATGTAGAAGAGAACATCCAGTCAAAAAGGGATAGTCAGTAAGATTATGAAGCTAGTCGGTAGGTTTAGGAAGAAGAGTGAGTATTTGATTTGGACAAATGTTCTTTAACAATAGGGTTTCGGTTAGAGAGTGAATGTAAATGTCAGCACATATGAAGAATCAGTCACTATGATGAGCTGGGAAAAAATGTAGAAATGCAGATATCAATAGAGACATTATGAAATCAGGCAAAGTATAAAGTGAGTGATAGGATTAGACATTTTCAACAGGGTTGAGTTTGAATACATAATCTTTTGAAGAAAAAAATATGTAGTCACCAATAGAATTGACAGTTAAGAGCATTAGGCAACCTGGACATAGATGTTTTTAGTAATCCATGTTCACTTTTCATTTAGTCCTTCGTGCAATCATAACCGTGACCATTACATTATTTGTCCAGAATATTACTGTGAAAAAATGTATATGTAGATCAGGTGACATGAGTATTTCGTCCACCATTTCTGGAAACAATATATTGAAGACGTAAAATTAGTATTGGGGGTACAAAGAGGTGCACCCTGTGTCTATGAATATAGAGATAAAGCATGAATAGACAATACTCTGAATAAATAATATAACTTGTTCAAACATTAAATAATATATTGAACTGATATCTGGAAAATTACAGGAAATCTTATATTGATATACAATCATTCATTCCCACCAATTATACATCTAATGGTAATATTAGTGTTTTGGTTTATCATGAACAGTGTGTGAGTTTTGCTTCAAAAGTGATTATGGAAATCGAAAATAATATGTTTGGAAAGAAGTCTCATGAAAAGACCTTTCAGGAAACCTGGAGGAATGCATATATTGTAAAGCAGGAAGCGATTGAAATTCAATCAAATGCCTATAAATTTGCTAATTTGTGGATGAAATATATATCCTATGATGTGCATAAACTCATGAAATAGTAATGTACCATTGTTGAATAAAAATGAACGTCAAAATACACATCATGTCCCATAGGAATCTACTGGCATTGATTTTAAACTGTAGAAATATTAGGATTCTCGTGCATTATTCACCGAATTTAGTTATCTCTTTTTTTAAATTTTTATATATGGTTGTTCAAAACATTACATAGTTCTTGATAAATAATATTTCACACTTTGATTTATGTGGGTTATGAACTCCAATTTTTGCCCCGTATACAGATTGCAGAATCACATCAGTTACACATCCATTGATTCATATATTGCCATACTAGTGTCTGTTGTATTCTGCTGCCTTTCCTATCCTCTACTATCCCCCCTCCCCTCCAGTCTCCTCTCCTCTTCTCTCTCTACCCCCTATACAGTAATAAATTTCTCCCCCTTGTATTATTTTTCCCTTTCCCCTCACTTCCTCTTGTATGTAATTTTGTATAACCCTGAGGTTCTCCTTCCATTTTCATGCAGTTTCTCTTCTCTCTCGCTTTCCCTTCCACCTCTCATCCCTGTTTAATGTTAATCTTCTTCTCATGCTCCTCGTCCCTACTCTGTTCTTAGTTACTCTCCTTATATCAAAGAAGACATTTGGCATTTGTTTTTTAGGGATTGGCTAGCTTCACTTAGCATAATCTGTTCTAATGCCATCCATTTCCCTGAAAATTCTATGATTCTGTCATTTTTTAATGCCGAGTAATACTCCATTGTGTATAAATGCCACATTTTTTTCATTCATTCTTCTATTGAAGGGCATCTAGGTTGGTTCCACAGTCTTGCTATTGTGAATTGTGCTGCTATGAACATCGATGTAGCAGTGTCCCTGTAGCATGCTCTTTTTAGGTCTTTAGGTTTTAGACCGAGAAGGGGAATAACTGGGTCAAATGGTGGTTCCGTTCCCAGCTTTCCAAGAAATCTCCATACTGCTTTCCCATTTGCCTGCACCAATTTGCAGTCCCACCAGAAATATACAAGTGTACCTGTTTCCCCAGATCCTCGCCAGCACTTGTGATTGTTTGACTTCATAATGGCTGCCAATCTTACTGGAGTGAGATGGTATCTTAGGGTGGTTTTGATTCACATTTCTCTGACTGCTGGAGATGGTGACCATTTTTTCATGTACTTGTTGATTGATTTTATGTCCTCCTCTGAGAAGTGTCTGTTCAGGTTCTTGGCCCATTTGTTGTTTGGGTTATTTGTTATCTTATTGACTAATTTTTTGAGTTCTTTGTATACTCTGGATATTAGTGCTCTATCTGAAGTGTTAGGAGGAAAGATTTGTTCCCAGGATGTGGGCTCCCTATTTTCCTCTCTTACTGTTTCTTTTGCTGAGAAAAAACCTTTTTAGTTTGAGTAAGTCCCATGTGTTGATTCTAGTTATTAACGCTTGTGCTATGGGTGTCCTATTGAGGAATTTGGAGGCGACCCCACAGTATGTAGATCGTAGCCAACTTTGTCTTCTATAAGACACCATGTCTGATTTGATATCAAGCTCCTTGATCCATTTTGAGTTAACTTTTGTGCATGGCGAGAGAAAGGGATTCAGTTTCTTTTTGTTACATATGGATTTCCAGGTTTCCCAGCACCATTTGTTGAAGATGCTATCATTCATCCATTGCATGCTTTTAGCCCCTTTATCAAATGTAAGATAGTTGTATTTTTTGGATTGGTTTCTGTGTCCTTTATTCTGTACCATTGGTCCACCCACCTGTTTTGGTACCAGTACCATGCTATTTTTGTTACTATTGTTCTGCAGTATAGTTTGAAGTCTGGTATCCCTATACCGACTGATTCACACTTCCTGCTTAGTGTTGTTTTTGCTATTCTGGGTCTTTTATTTTTCCATATGAATTTCATGATTGCTTTCTCTATTTCTACAAGAAATGCCGTTGGGTTTTGATTGGCATTGCACTAAACCTATAGAGAACTTTTAGTAATATCGCCATTTTGATGATGTTAGTTCTGTCTATCTATGAACAGGGTACATTTTTACATCTTCTAATATCTTCCTCTATTTTTCTCTTTAGGTTTCTGTAGTTTTCCTTGTATAAAACTTGCACCTCTTTTGTTAGGTTGATTCCCAATTTTTTTTTTTTTTAGTATATTGTGAATGGAGTGGTTGTCCTCATTTCCGTTTCAGAGGATTTGTCACTGATATTCAGGAATGTCTTTGATTTATGAGTGTTGATTTTATATCCTGCCACTTTGCTGAATTCATTTATTTGCTCTATTAGTTTCTTTGTAGACCCTTTTGGGTCTGCTAGGAATAGAATCATGTCATCTGCAATAGTGATAATTTAAGTTCTTCTTTTCCTATTTATATGCCTTTAATTTCTTTCATCTCTCTAATTGCTCTGGCCAGTGTTTCGAGAACTATGTTGAACAGAAGTGGTGAAAGAGGGCATACCTGTCTTGTTCCAGATTTTAGGGGGAATGCCTTCAATTTTTCTCCATTCAGAAGTATGCTAGCCTGAGACTTAGCATAGATTGCTTTTACAATATTGAGGTATGTTCCTGTTATCCCTAGTTTTTCTAGAATTTTGAACATAAAGGGATGCTGTACTTTGTCGAATGCTTTTTCTGCATCTATCGAGATGATCATATGGTTCTTATTTTTAAGTCTATTGATGTGATGAATAACATTTATTGATTTCTGTATATTGAACCAGCCTTGCATCCCACGGATGAATCCTACTTGATCATGGTGCACAATTTTTTTGATATGCTTTTGTATCTGATTTGCCAGAATTTAATTGAGGATTTTTGCCTCTAGGCTCATTAGAGATATTGGTCTGTAGTTTTCATTCTTTGAAGTGTCTTTGTCTGGTGTAGGAATCAGAGTGATGTTGACCTCATAGAATGAATTTGGAAGTTCTCCCTCTTTTTCAATTTCCTGAAATAGCTTGAAAAGTATTGGTATTAGTTCCCCTTTAAAGGTTTTGTAAAACTCTGCTGTATACCCATCAGGTCCTGGGCTTTTCTTACTTGGTAGTGTTTTGATGGTTTTTTCTATTTCCTCAATTGATATTGGTCTGTTTAGGTTGTCTATATCCTCCTGACTCAATCTGGGCAGATCATATGACTTAAGAAATTTATCGATGCCTTCACTGTCTTCTATTTTATTAGAGTACAAAGATTCAAAATAATTTCGGATTATCTTCTGTATATCTGAAATATCTGTTATGATATTGTCTTTTTCATCCTGTATGCTAGTAATTTGAGTTCTGTCTCTTTTTGTCTTCGTTAGCATGGCTAAGGGTCTGTAGATTTTTTTTATTTTTTCAAAGAACCAAATGGGTTGATGTGTCTGCTGTGCTTGCAGGCCGCTAGTCCTGTTCCGCCGGTCAGTTGCAGGTCTGCCTACCTTGCGGGAGCGGGTGGTGGCTCTGCTTTGGCCCTACTGCAATTGGGGTGTCGTGACTACCATGCTGGCAGATCGCTGGGCCTGTTCCGGGTGCGGGCAAACACTCTGCTCTGCCCCTACTCCAATTGGGTTGACGTGACTACCACGCCGGTGAGCCGTTGTGCTTGTACTGGGCGCGGGAGAAAGCTCTGCTCTGCCACTACTCCAATTGGGGTGTCATGTCTACCATGGTGGCAGGCCTCTGGGCCTGTTCCGAAGGTCAGTCACAGGTCTGCTTTTGTGGCGGGCGCGGGGGGCAGCCTGCTTGGCCCCTACTACAATTTGGGTGACGTGACTACCACACCAGCTGGTGGCTGGGCCTGATCCGGGAGCAGGCAGTGGCACTGCTCTTTCCCTACTCCATTTGGGGTGACGTGGGTACCACGCCTGCGGGCCTGATGAATCTTCCTCTATGTTTCTAGAGAGAATTACGGAGGCATATAGGAGATATACTCCTTTCGATCCTCATGCAGAGGATCAAAAATCATCTGTCACAATGGCCTTTATTGGGCATGCTGCCTTGGATATTTAAAGAAAGTTACAATGCTTAGATGGATTACAAGATATGACTTTGAGAGATTTAGTCAGAGAAGCCGAGAAAGTATACTATAAGAGAGAAACTGAGGAAGAGAAGGGAGCAAAAGGAGGATAAAAGAAACAAAAGACAGACTAAGGAGTTGACTAAGGTCCCGGTCACAATAACAAAAAGGCCAGAAATTAAGAAACAGGGAGACAGGAAGGGATACCTGGTCCCACGCCAGAGGCCACCCCTGACCTCAGATCAATGTGCCTACTTTAAAGAAAGAGGACACTGGGTTCAAGAGTTCCCTAGAAAGAGGCAGCCACGCCAGCCAGCCTTTCTGACTCTTCAGCATGACTACGAAAGTCGGGGCTCAGATCCCCTCCCTGAGCTCAGCGTATCTTTTGAAGTGGAGGAGACACCAGTAAACTTTGAAGTGGATACAGGGGCAATAAACTCAGCCCTTAAGGCCCCATTGGGCCCTCTATCAAATAAAAGGTCTCTAGTTCAAGGGGCTAATGGCAGTAAATATCGGACTTGTATAACTAAGAGGATCATGTACCTGGGGAAAGGAAAAATCCATCACTCCTTTTTAGTAATCCCAGAATGCCTGGCAGACTTTTGCTGTACGTCATGGGGATGTGAGCATACAGGGGCTGCCTGATGGAACACAAACTCCTCATCAAATTCAGTACACAGCATAGGCCATATTACCAATTAGATAACCAAAACCGATGGCCCCCAGAGGGGTCTCTTGATCCTCAAATTCTGCGTGACCATTTTTTTTTAAAGAGAGAGGTGAGAGAGAGAGAGACAGAGAGAATTTTTAATATTTATTTTTTAGTTTTTTGCTGGACACGACATCTTTGTTTGTATGTGGTGCTGAGGATCGAACCCGGGCCGCACGCATGCCAAGCGAGCGTGCTACAAATGAGCCACATCCCCAGCCCTGTGTGACCTTTTTAACTTCTGCAAGTGCTCAAAAGGGTGAAAGGAGATTCCCCTATGGGCATGCCTTTTCCATCCTTCACTCATATCCTGAACTATGCTTATCCAATCAATCCTCACCTTCAGCCTTGTGCTCCAGAGTCTCTGCTGTCACTCTCACCTCAGCAACCTGATTTCTCCCCTCCAATTATTAGATCAAAAACCCAAATCTCTGCTGGTTCTCAGACCATCACCATCTTGCTGAAGTAGCAGGTACTCAGGTTCCCATCCACCGACTCACTCCTCTCTTCTCCTGTCCGTGCCCGCCCCGGGTCCCACCAGGTCCTCTTACCAGCCAACACAAAGCTGAAACTAGCTGAGGAGAGCCCTCAGACTCCTATCAAAGATGTAATGAAAATGGCCTTTAAAGTTGCTTTGTCATCACTGAAAACAGTTTACTAAAAATTTAAAGTCCCTCACATGCATTTTGGGATACTCACTCTTGTCTTCCCCTCTGCTCTACCTGTTCTACAGCTCAAGTTTTTGTTGCTAGGAAAATCCCAAACCCCTTTCCCATTATTCTTTTACATCTCTCCTTCCTTATTCTCAGATCCTCGGAGCTGCTGTCAGCCCCACCTTCCCTGTCTTCCCCTTCTGTACCAGGCCTACAGAAAATTCTTAACTGACTTTCTACAGAAGTCTTCACCATGGCTGACTTTAGGACTTTCAGCAAAAGAGTCCCTATAAAAGAGTTCAATGTAGATAAACTTCCTCTTTTAGTGTTGCCTTGTTCTACTTGGCCACTGGCTAAAAAAATAAGCACTTCTATGCTAGACACCCCATTACTTCTTTTCCACAAAATAATGAACAAGGCCTCTGGCCATGAGCTGGGGCTTTACAGAGATGGCTATATTTCTAAGATAAAGAAGTTACCATCAGGGCTCCATGGTAACAGCTGTCAGGGGTGAAAAATAAGAAAGGTAGGAAAAAGCTCTTTCCCTCCCAGGTGTCCTTGAAAAGTTAACTTGCCCAGAACTGAGGTAAAAACAGAAACAACAACGGCTTTTTTGAACTTCTGAAGACTGTGAACTTCTGAGCCCCTTCCCTTACATGTTGGGTACAAAATTCTGAAACTACCTAAACTTGAGTTTCAGGAGAATAATTGATTACAACAGAAGCAATGCCCTCTGAATCTGGTTGCAACCAAATAGGACGGTTTCCCTGTCTTCGTTGCTATCTTAGGTACCTTGCCTTGTCCGTCCCTACAACAGCATAATTGTATATAATTAAACATTGTTTATGTTTTAAAGAAATTGTCAACAGATGTGATTAATTGTGTAATGGTGCAGATGTTTCCCAGAGTGCTCTGTCATGATGCAGGTTCATTTGAAAATGAAATAGAGGGGCATACAACCCGTTTCCACTGGGGACATATATCCCTCACTTTAGCCATCCTATTCGGAATAGGAGTTGCTTCAGGGGTGGGCACAGGAACCATTGCCCTCGTCCATGGGACACAACAAATGACCCAATTAGAAGAAGCAATAGACCAAAACTAAGATATTAGATACCTCCATCAGAGCTTTGCATGAATTTTTAACCTCTCTCTCTGAAGTTGTTTTACAGAACAGGCGAATGACACAAAACACACACACACACACACACACAGAAAAAAAAATAGCAAAATATATGTCAATCAAAATTTTCATAAAATATATATCATAAAAAGATCCAAAAATATTCATTTTACTGAACATGGATTTATGTATAATGTTGTTCAACTAGCAAGCTCACCCATTGGTTGAATATTCAGTTCCAACACGGTTAATTAGGAGTGATCTCTTTTCACAATTTGTATCTGCCAACTCATCCACCTCACAAGAATGTATGTGTGGTACCAGGTATGATTCTATATATCCATATAAAAATATATGTGCTGAATAGGCTACAGAGAAAGGGAGACAGGAATTCACAATTTTTTAACTTTAAAAACACATGGAGAACTATTTCAACAAAAAATTGACTAGATTTAACTCCTACTCTGTATCATGCAAAAGGCAAGTCCAAATATACACCATGCCTCCTCTAAACTGCCTGTATTTCTATTCATGGCAATACTTCTCTGAGTTCAGTTCCAGAACGCAGTCTTTAAGGGAAATCCCAACAGAGTTCAAGCCCAGGTGGACCAAGATATTTCTTACAACCACCACACAAATGACCACAATTAAAAACAAAACACTCAAACATGGTCCTCATCTTCTTCCATATAGTCACTCATCGTAACCTCTGTCTGGAGGTTTCCATGAAGGGCTCACCCAAAGACAGTGTCCAAATAAACTCCCTTGCCCCTCATTTGCCTAAAGTCATGTTGGCCTGGACACCCTTTCTGTGAACCAGGAGTGATCAAATAAGCCTCCCGTTAATACTGCTCTGTTTCTCCAATTTGAGGCCTACTGACTTTCAAGTATAGATTCTTTATGTGATTTGGAGTCATACGAAAACCTAAGCACCTCTGCAGTGATTTGAAGAACTCATTTGACCCAAGGAATACCTATTCTCACTTGATGGAGGTCAGCAACCTAACAGAGGAAGACGAGAGACTTCATCCACAATGACTGATCTTTTGGCAATTATGGTTTTGGATGCACACATGGGATCATTTTTAGATCCATCAGCTGCTGAGAATCAAAGTCACAGCCACATACAAGGCCAAGAGTCTAATTAAGACACATCCCTTTCCAAAGCAACTAAGAAAGAGCCACAAGTGATGCCCATTCATTTCCATTTGAAAACTGTTTCCTTCAGGCTTCACAAAGGGGTGGCCTGAGGCAAAGACCTTCCTGATATTCAGGGCAACAGAACAATAGGTAAGCAAAAGGCCAAAAGCAGGGTATATCCACTGAGACTTTCCTGGTCACACTGATATCTGAGTTTTCTGAGATGCTGGCCATTCCCTTCAGCTATCCTGTACATGGCCATGTCACAGACCTTGGAGTTGTTGCATATCTTGGACACAAAACCATGAGCCTATTCTGGAGAGTGGCCAGAATTCAGAAGAAAACAGGGACTTAGGAAGGTAATAGGCATTGCTCATCCATAAGGCAAGCCGCACTCCATTCATAAATTAGGCAGGATGCATAATGGGAAGCTTTCTACTAGACAGGACACATCCATTGTTGCATTCTCTTTTCTCATGTCTACAACCACGGACACAGTGGGATACACAGACATAGAAACACTCATTTTGTCAAACGACTTACTAGAAACAGTTCACTCCAAATCAAACAAACCGCCTTCCCTACCTATTCTCAGAATATGAGACAAAACAACAAACCCACACTCACAAAGGCACCTCCTTCCCTCAAGTAGTTCTGTGACTCTCCGGAGTTAACTCTGACTGGTGGGCCATATTATGTTCCCCCGAAATGGCGTGTCCTCTATCAGATCTGCTTTCCTTGACCAACTCTGTAAAGTTGTCAGGAAAAAGTGGCGAGCCACTACCTGCTTTCTCAGGAAAAGTACCTCTTCAGTGCTCTCCTGGTATTTGGCTATACTCACATCATTAGGTACCGAGAAAGACTGACTCTGTCCTTGGAAAATCCAATCAAGTGAGCCCACAGGGACTTGGACTGGGATTGCCTCTCGGTGTCTTGGTTCTTGGATAGCAAGTTCAGAGAGTTCCATCACCAAGGAAATTAGATATGTCACTTTCTTTGGAACTGAATGAGGCCACTGCCTTGGCACCCCTTTTTCCTAACAGTTGCTTCCAAGGGTCCCATGAGATGGAGGCTGCCCCTACTTCCTGTGACACTTTCACAAGTTAGAATGGTATATCAACCATAGGCACCCATGAACAGCTTTCCACACAGGCCTGATTTGGTCCATCTTCTCTACAATAAGAAGAGAGAGGCTGATTAAGACACATCCCTTCATCCTGACCAGGTTGTTTGCCATGGAAGATGACTTTTGCTCTCTCAGGTCCTTCATAGCTGCCTATAACTTTTCCGGGTATCATTTCTGTATGGACCTTTGAGGTTTTCAGCAGGTGGAAGGTCCCCTACTTTCCTGTATTGTAAGAACAACTCTGTCCCTGTTCTTCTGTAAAATGAGATTGAGGGAACAGTGTATGTTTAGGGTTAATAACAGGTTCAATTTGGGTTAGGAATCATTCTGTGCGATGAATAATGGTATTGGCAACCTGTGAGATTTACAAGAATGTAGAGGTGAAATATAAGTATGAAAATAAAAATCTAGGTATAATTTGAAACCCAGAAGGGCATTGGGCCCTTGATTGGGATACTTAGCTTGATTTATGTTCTCTAAAGATGTCTCAGATAATTCAATATACAATGGCATAGGACCTTGTACCTTGGATGATTGAACGTAGAAGAGAACATCCAGTAAAAAGGGATAGTCAGTAGGTTTAGAAAGATTGTCGGTAGGTTTAGGAAGAAGAGCGATTATAGGATTTAGACCAAAAGTTCTTTAGCAATATGGTTTCGGTTAGAGAGTGAATGTAAATGTCGGCACATATGAAGAGTCAGTCACTATGATAAACTGGGAAAATATGTAGAAATGCAGATATCAATAGAGACATTATTGCATCA
The DNA here is from genome assembly GCF_048772815.1 of Callospermophilus lateralis. Classification (NCBI taxonomy): domain Eukaryota; kingdom Metazoa; phylum Chordata; class Mammalia; order Rodentia; family Sciuridae; genus Callospermophilus; species Callospermophilus lateralis. The sequence goes on from NW_027514115.1 coordinate 1,063,151, forward strand.
GGCAAAATATAAAGTGAGTGATAGGATTAGACATTTTCAACAGGGTTGAGTTTGAATATATAATCTTAGGAAGAAACAAATATGTTGTCACCAATAGGATTGACATTTGAGAGCATTAGGCAGCATGGACATGGATGTTTCTATTAATCCATGTTCACTTTCCTTTTAGGCTTTGGTACAGTCATAAGTGTGACCTTTACATTTTTTTTTCAGAATATTATTGTGATAAAATGTATATGTAGATCAGGTGACATAAGTATTTCTTCCACCATTTCTGGTAGCAATATATTGAAGACGTAAAATTAGTATTGGGGGTCCAAAGAGGTGTACACTGTGTCTATGAATATAAAGATAAAGCATGAATAGAACATACTGTGAATAAATAATATAACTTGTTCCAACTATAAATAATGGATTGAACTGATATCTGAAAAATTACAGGAAATGTTATATTGATATACAATCATTCTTTCCAAAATGGTATACATATAATGGTAATATTAGTGTTTTGGTTTATCACGAAGGGTGTGAGTTTTACTTCACCAGTGATTATGGAAATCGAAAATAACTTGTTTGGAAAGAAGCGTCATGAAAAGACGAGTTCAGAAACCCTGATAATACTTGTGTTCTGAAACAGGAATTGATTAAAGTTGAAACAAATGCCTGTAAATTTGTGAACTTGTGGATGAAATATATATCGTATGATGTGCAAAAACTGAAGAAATAATAATGTACCAGTGTTGAAAACAAATGAACCTCAAATTACATATCATGTCCCATAGGAATCTACTTGCATTGGTGGTAAACTGGGTCAGTTACTGTAAAATTATTAGAATTTGTAGGCACCATTCACTGAAGTTTGTTTTCAGTACTAGGAAACAAATATGTATTTCAGGTGGATGAATATTTCGGAAAATAATCTTGTGAAAAGTTGATTATAAATCCATATACATGAACATGAATGAATTTAGAAAGTGTATATAAGACACATATATTTTATATATTGAAAAATCTGAATAGTGTGTGTGTGTATATATATATATATATATATATATATATACACACACACACACACACATACAAACTACACACAGACATTAAAAAGCAGCAATATATATGAAAATCAAAATTCATCAGGAAATATATATCATCCACAGATGCAAAAATAATTATTTTACTGAACATGAGTATATGTATAATGTTGTTCTACTAGAAAGCTCCCCTATAGTTTGAATCTTCAGTTCTAACAGCGTTTAAGATGAGTGATCTCTTCTCACAATTTGAATCTGCGAAGTGAGAAACCTCACAAAAATGTACGTGGGATTCCTGGTAGGATTCTATATGTGCATATAAATATACATGTGTGAATTGGCTACAGAGAAAGGGAAACAGGATTTCACACATTTGTTATCTTTAAAAACACATGGAGAACTATTTCAAATAAAAATTGACTAGATTTATAACTCCTACCATATATAATGCAAAAGGCAAGTCCAACTATAAAAGATGCCTCCTCTGAACTGCTTGAATTTCTATTCTGTTTGGGTTATTTTTCTCCATTATATTAGGATGAGTTGTCTGATTCTAGTAGGTATGGGTTAGTGTCAGGGATTCAGTATTTCAAAAGGAAAATTGGAAAATGAATTCAATGTGTAAGCAAATATGTGCTTCACAAATATCTGTTAAGGTCTGATATCCTCTCACTCTCATCCAGAAAAATGCCTTGACATTACCTTCACCCCAGGTAAAACATAATTAGAGGAGAAGAGTTAGAAAATCAGTGAATACATATCTGGAATGGAAAATGCTCAAGAGTTCATAACCATGGAGGTGGTAGAGGAGTTTCCAAAAGTAAGGGACAGGGTAAACACAACACAAACAGGGAGCTCTGAGAGCCTAAAAACTTTTTGAGAAACTGCCTCTGAGTTTGGGCACTTGAAATATATGTTGTTGTCAGGAGATTTGGCTTCTTTAGTAGTGAGACCATCAAAGCTGGTTCTGCATCTATGTGACCTGAAGGACATGGTTTCTTATTTTCCAATGAAGATGAGGCAGCAATGCTGAATCCTCTCTTTGTAGGTAAACTGTGACCACTGAGGACTAAGTGTCTCTCCCTGTTGACTGCGAAGCCATTTGGTCCTCCTACACTTTTTGTGGTGTTTTTCCTGCTGCACTGGGAGTTTGGTATTTGCTTCACGAAATACCAGGAGCTCAACTGGGACATATTGCTGGAGGGAGTTCTGTCACGTGTGTTGGGTCAGGGTCTGCAGGAGAATGCACCAACCAGGCTTCTATCCCTCCTAGCTTGCCCCATTGCCCCCTCGTCCATATCAACCTGATTCAGAACATTGACCTGAAACCTCACCATATAACAAGATGCCTTTACATATAAGGGACTGCTGGCTGCACCATGTCAGTCACAAGCCATTTGGAATCCAATGGTAGATCCTCATGGCCCTACCACTGATGTTTCATCACACACCTGCCCACCACTGCTCTAGGCCCACTACTCAGCAGGCTCCAACTTACTGGCATCTCTGTTCTACACCATTTTCATGAAACCCAGTCAATCAAGGCATTGTCTGGTATACTCATGATCAGCAACAGGACATCCAAATGTTCTCCAGTGCCACCTGGTTGTGGGAACTTCCAAAAATTCATGGTATATATCAAGCCATTTTTCAAGGATGAAGTTGGAGAAACTCTGGGTTTCAATTCATTCAGGAACCACTAAATGTTGAGGAAGCTAATTTAAATGAAAACTCTGGAGAACTCTCACAGGCAAGGTTTCCCAAAGAGTGGGGAAAAGGTCACATGAAGCCAGGCACATTGAGGTGTAAAATGTGAGGTCCATGTGTGTTTTGACTCTCAACTATGGCTGCAAGTTTTTCACAATTATATCATGTGATATGCTGGCTGAGATTCCCAGTGCTCTGTGGAAAGCCAGATCTCAGTTTCCAAGGGCAACTCTCATGCGTGGCCTCCTAAAATCCCAAAACAATTCATGGCAATACTCCTCTGAGGTGAGTTCCAGAACTAAGTCTCTATGGGGAATCACACCAGAGTTCAAGCCCAGGTGGACCCAGACATTTCTTCCAACCGCCACACAAATGACCACAATTAAAACCAAAACACTCCCACATGGCCCTCATCTTCTTCCATATATTCACTCATCTTGACCTCTGGCTGGAGGTTTCCATGAGGGGTGCAGCCATTGGTAGTGTCCAAAATAATCTCACTTGCCCCTCATTTGCCTAAAGTCAGGGTGGCCTGGACACTCTTAATATGAACCAGGAGTGGTCAAATAAGCCTGCCGTTCATGCTGCTCTGTTTCTCCAATTTGAGGCCTACTGACTTTCAGGTATGGAATATTTATGTGAAATAGAGTCATGAGAAAAGCCAAGCACCTCGGCAGAGATTTCAAGAACTCATTTGACCCAAAGGATCAGTATTCTCACTTGATGGATGTCAGGAACCTAACAGAAGAAGGCGAGAGACTTCATCCACAATGACTGATCTTTTGGCCATTTTGGTTTTGGATGCGCACATGCGATCATTCTTTGGATCCATCATGTGCTGAGAATAAAAATCACAGCCACATACAAGGCCAAGAGGCTAATTCAGACACATCCCTTTCCAAAGCAATTAAGCAAAGAGCCACAGGTGATGCCTATTCATTTCAAATTTAAAACTGTTTTCTTCAGGCTTCACAAAGGGGTGGCCTGAGGCAAAGACCTTCCTGACATTCAGGGCAACAGAACATAAGGTAAGCAAAAGGCCCAAAGCAGGGTTTCTCCACTGAGACTTTCCTGGTCACACTGATATCTGAGTTTTCTGAGATGATCTCCATTCTCTTCAGCTATCCAGTATATGGCCATGTCACAGAGCTTGGAGGTGGTACATATCTTGCACACAAATCCCTGAGCCTATTCTGGAGACTGGCCAGAATTCAGGAAGAAAACAGGAACTTAGGATGATAGCAGGTGTTGCCCATCGATAAGACAAGGTGCAGTCCATTCATAAATTGAGCAGGATGAATTATGGTAAGATTTATACTAGACAGGACACATCCATTAATGCATTCTCTTTTCTAATGTCTACAACAATGGACATAGTCGGATACACAAACATAGAAACACTCACCTTGTCAAATGACTTACTCGAAACAGTCCACTTCAATCCAAACAAACCGCCATTCCTACCTTTTGTTAGAACATGAGGCAAAACCACAAACCCACACCCACTCCCATAATGGCACCTCCTTCCCCCATGTAGATCTGTGACTATCTGGAGTGTCCTCTAACTGCTCGGCCATACTATATTCCTTCGAAATAGTCTGTCCTCTCTCAGGTCTGGTTTCCTTGGCTAACTCTGTGAAGTTGTCAGGAAATAGTGGTGAGCCACTACTGGCTTTCTCAGAAAAGGTACCTCTTCAGTGCTCTCCTGGCATTTGGCCATCCTCACATTAGTAGGTACCAAGAAATACTGACTCTGTCCTTGGTAAATCCAAACAAGTGAGACCACTGTGACTGGGAATGGGATAGCGTCTGGGTGCCTGGCCACTAGGATACAAATATCATAGAGTTCCATCACCAAGGAAATGAGGTATGTCACTTTCTTTGGAATTGAATGAATGAGGTCACTGCCTTGGCAACCAGTTTGTCCTAACACTTGCTTCCAAGGGTCCCATGAGATGGAGGCTGCTCCTACTTCCTGGAACACTTGCACAAGTTAGAATGGTATATCAACCATAGGCACCTGGGAACAGCTCTCCACACAGGTCTGGTTTAGTCCATCTTCTCTAACATAAGTAGAGAGAGGCTGATTCAGACACATCCCTTTATCCTGACCAGGTTGTTTGCCATGGAATAGGACTTTTGCTCTCTCAGGTCTTTCATACCTCCCTACAACTTCTCCAGGTATCATTTCTGCATGGACCTTTGAGGTTTTCAGCAGGTGGAAGGTCCCCTAATTCCCTGTATTTTAAGAACAACTCTGTCGCTGCTCTTCTGTAAAATGAGATTGAGGGAACAGTGTATGTTTAGGGTTAATAACAGGTTCAATTTGGGTTAGGAATCATTCTGTGCGATGAATAATGGTATTGGGAACTTGCGATAATTAAAAGAACATAGAGGTGAAATATAAGTATGGAAACAGAAATCTAGGTATGATTTGAAGCACAGGACCTTGTACCTTGGTAGATTTAATGTAGAAGAGAACATCCAGTTAAAAATGGATAGTCGGTAGGATTAGGAAGATAGTCGGTAGGTTTAGGAAGAAGAGTGAGTATAGTATTTGGACCAAAAGTTCTTTAGCAATAGGGTTTCGGTTAGAGAATGAATGAAAATGTCAGCACATATGAAGAGTCAGTCACAATGATGAACTGGGGAAAATAAGTAGGAAAGCAGTTATCAATAGAGACATTATGAAATCAGGCAAAGTATAAAGTGAGTTATAGGATTAGACATTTTCAACAGGGTTTAATTTGAATATATAATCATTGGAAGAAACAAATATGTTGTCACCAATAGGATTGACATTTGAGAGCATTAGGCAACCTTCACATGGATGTTTTTAGTTAAACATTTTCACTTTTCTTTTAGGCTTCGGTACAATCATAAGTGTGACCTTTACATTTTTTGTTCAGAATTTTACTGTGATAAAATATATATGTGGATCAGGTGACATGAGTATTTCTTCCACCATTTCTGGGAGCAATATTTTGAAGACATATACATTAGTGTTAGGGGTACACAGAGGTGTACCCTGTGTCTATGAATATAGAGATAATGCATGAATAGACCATCCTGTGAATAAATAATATAACTGGTTCCACTTCAAATAATGAATTGAATTGATATCTAAAAATATATAAGAAATCTTATATATATATATATATATATATATATATATATATATATATATATATTTATATATATATATATACACACACATACACACACGCACACGCACAGACATTAAAAAGTAGCAGTATAAGAGATCCAACATGGTGGCGGACATGGAGAAATCAAGTATCTGACCTCATTAGCTGCGCAGGCATAGGGAGTTGTAAACTGTCTAAATGCTGTTTGTTCAGAATCACTAGGCAATGCTGACCTGACGTGGATCTGGTGCGAACAGTCTGGGCCCCTGAGAAAACACACAGAGCCCGGATCGGCTGCATAGAAGCTCAGATTTGCCTGCTTCTTGTGACTCAGAACTAACGTTCCCTCTGAAATAACTGGTCGGCCCTTCTGAATTTACAGAGGTAAAAGGCCACTGGATTGAAATGGGGCTTTGGAGACACAGTCAGGACCCATCCATTGCATTGGTCACCTGGCAAAAGGAACGAATGGTCACCATTTGCATGGGATACCACCGTGGAAGAGAACTGATGTCATGGGCAGAGGAGATAACTTCATTGAAACCAGTACGACAGGTGTGTAATTCCCTATGCATCTCTCTCCACACAGCGGGGAAACATTAAGGGCCCCTCCCAGCTCTCCCTTAAGGGGCCCTCCCAGGTCTCCCGTGAGAAAGATGGCCAGACCGAGGGAATCATGTGTGCTGTGGGACTTGTGGCGTGGAATTCCTGGCTACCGCTCCTACCAGTGCTGACAACTGAGGTCTCTTACACCAGCTAATGTGGGCATGGATACCAGAGAGCAAGCAAATTCGCTGGGGGTTCCCAGCCCCAAGCTCTATAAACTTAGGGTCTGAGGGAGGCAAACAGGGAGAGAGTGCCAAGCGTTGATGAAAACAGGGCTACCAGGAGCAGAGACCTGACGTGTAGCAAGTATTGTGGTGAGCGTCACAGTTGAGCGGAGCCTGGCTTGAGGAAACACTAGAGAAGGTCCTAGGCACTCAGGATTAGAGACCCGCCCAGTCTGGGAGGAAGAGCTGCTGCACAGTGATTGGTTCCCACCTATTGAGAGGAGAAGCTTGGCCCAGTGAGCACAGCTCCACCTACTGGAAGAGAAGTTAATTGAACTCTATGACTGCATGTATTATTATTATTATTATTATTTTATTTTTATTTTTTTTCTTTCATTTAAATTTTTTGTGTTGTTCTTTAACTTATTTTAATGTTTTTATTTTTTTAATTTTACTATTATTATTATTTTAAATTTTAATTTTCATTTTTTAATTATCATTATTATTTTAAAAAAATTATTTATTTCTTTATTTTCCATTTTTTTCTTTTGTCTTTTCATTTCTTTTCAATTTTCTTATTCCCCCATCCTTGAATTCTACCTGCCTATTCTCATTCTCTTTAGTGACTTCTTCCCATCCCTTCTAATATCTTTCCTCCCAAGCTTCAAATAAATTTATAAGAATAAGAAGTAACTCAGCACTCAAACAGAACAAGAAGTAACATGAGCAGCATTAAAAAGCAAGAAAGAAAAGGAGTACAAACAATGAAGGATAACCTAAATATTCAGGAGGACCTAGAATTATCAGAAAAATGGTCATATAAAGAACTCAAGGAATACCTTATACAGATGAAATGGAACCTTAAAGAGGATACGAGAGAGCAAATAAATACAGTGAAAGAACACATTGAAAATGAATTACCTAAACAGATAAAAGAAGAAGTTAATCTTCTTTATCAGGAGATAGAGATTATAAATATTCAAAGAATATTTCTAGAAATGAAGGAAACGATAAACCAAATTAAAAACTCAATTGAGAGTATCACTAACCGTGTGGAGCAAGTAGAAGACAGAATGTCACATAATGAAGACAAAATATATCATCTTGAAAAGAGTCTAGCCAACACAGAAAGGCTGGTAAAAAAATCACGAGAAAAACATCCAAGAGATATGGTATAACATAAAAAAACCAAACTTATGTGTCATCTGGTTAGAGGAAGGTACAGAGATTCAAACTATGGGAATGAAAATTTTCCAGAAATAAAAAAGGAAATGGATATACAAATTGAAGATGCTTACAGGACACAGAGCACACAAAATCACAGTAGACCAACGCCAAGACACATTGTTATGAAGCTATCCAATATACAGAACAAAGAGAAAACTTTAAAAGCTTCAAGAGAAAGGAGGAAGATTACATTCAGGGGTAAACCAATAAGGTTAGCAACCTATTTTTCATCACAGACACTGAAAGTGAGAGGATCCTGGAACAACGTATTTCAAACATTGAAAGACAATGGATGCCAAACAAGAATTCTGTATCCAGCAAAATTCAGCTTCAGGTACGACAACGAAATAAAAATCTTTCATGATAAACAAAGGTAAAAGAATTTGCAGCCAGAAAACCACCATTGCAAAGTGTCTTGAGCAAAACACTACACGAGAAAGAAATGAAAAACAACAACCAAAACCATCAGTGGGAAGTGCCTCAGTAATGACAGAGGGCGGGGGAAAAGCTAATCATGGAGAAACAAAGTAAATTTTAAAAAGCGATAAATATTCAAACATGGCTGGCAGTAGAAACCATATATCAATAGTTACACTAAACATTAATGGCTTAAACTCTCCAATAAAGCAACATAGGCTTGTAACTTGGATTCAAAAAACAAATCCAACAATATGTTGCCTCCAGGAGACATATCTGAATGGAAAAGACATACACAGGCTGAAGGTGAAAGGTTGGGAAAAAATATACCATGCACACGGTCCTCATAAGCAAGGAGTGGTGGCCATCCTCAAATCGAATTAAATCGACTTCAAGACTAATTTAATCAAAAGGGATAATGAAGGAAATTATATACTGTTAAAAGGAACCATTCACCAACAAGACATAAAAATTATCAATATTTACGCACCATTAAATGGTGCTGTGACGTTCATAAAACAAATTCTCCTCAAGTTCAAGAATCAAATAGCCCACAACACAATAATTATGGGTGACTTCAACACACCTCTCTCACCATTGGACAGATCCTCCAAATAAAAGTTGAATAAAGAAACTATAGAACTCAATATCACAATCAATAACATTGACTTAACTGACATATATAGAATATATCAACCATCATCAAGTGGATATAATATTTTTTAGCAGCACATGGATCCTTCTAAAAAATAGACCATATATTATGCCATAGAGCAACCTTCAGTAAATATAAAGGGTGGACTTAATACCATGAATTTTATTGGATTGTAATGGAATGAATCTGGAAACCAATGAAAAAGAAGGAAGGAAAAATCCTACATCACATTGAAAATGAACAACATGTTACTGAATGATTAATGTGTTACAGAAGACATAAATGAGAAAATCAAAAAATTCTTCAAGATAAATGAAAATACAGAAACAACATATCGGAGTCTATGGGACACAATGAAAGGTGTTTTAAGAGGGAAATTCACCACCTTGACGTCATTCCTCAAAAATAGGAAAGAACAACAAATAAATGAGCTCACACTTCATCTCAAAGCCCTAGAAAAGGAAGAGCAAAACAACAGCAAATGTAGCAGAAGGCAAGAAATAACTAAAATCAGGGCGGAAAACAACAAAATTGAAACAAAAGAAACTATTGAAAAAATTACAAAACTAAAGCTTGGTTCTGCAAAAAATAAATAAGAAGGATAGACCCTTAGCATCCCTTTATGTTCAAAACATTTGAAAAACTAGAGATAACAGGAATTTACCTCGACATTGTAAAAGCTATCTATGTTAAGCCTCAGGCTAGCATTATTCTGAATGAAGAAAAATTGAAGCATTCCCTCTAAAATCTGGAACAAGACAGAGATGTCCTCTACCACCACTTCTATTCAATATAGTTCTCGAAACACTGGCCAGAGCAATTAGACAGATGAAAGAAATAAAAGGCATGAAAATAGGAAAAGAATAACTTAAATTATCACTACTTGCAGCTGATATGATTCAATATATAGAAGACCCAAAAGGGTCTACAAAAAAAACTACTAGAAGTAAGAAAGGATTTCAGCAATGTGGCAGGATATAAAATCAACATTCATAAGTCAAAGGCATTTCTGTATATCAGTGACAAAACTTCTGAAACGGAAATGAGAAAAAAAAAAAAAACACTCCATTCACAATATCCTCAAAAAATAAAACTAAAATCCTTGGGAATCAACCTAACAAAAGAGGTGAAAGATTTATACAATGCAAACTACAGAACCCTAAAAAGAGAAGTAGAATAAGATCTTAGAAGATGGAAAAATATACACTGTTCATGGATAGGGAGAACTAATATCATCAAAATGGTGATATTCCTAAAAGTTCTCTATAGGTTTAATGTAATGCCAATCAAAATCCTAACGGCATTTCTTGTAGAAATAGAGAAAGCAATCATGAAATTCATATGGAATAATAAAAGATCCAGAATAGCAAAAGCAATTCTAACCAGGATGTGTGAATCAGGCGGTATAGCGATACCAGATTTCAAACTAAATTTCAGAGCAATAGTAACAATGACAGCATGGTACTGGTACCAAAACAGGCGGGTGGACCAATGGTACAGAATGGAGGACACAGAGATTATCCACAATGCTACAACAATCTTCTATTTGATAAAGGAGCTAAAAGCATGCAATGGAGGAAGGATAGCATCTTCAACAAATGGTGCTGGAAAAACTGGAAATCCATATGTAACAAAATGAAACTGAATCCCTTTCTCTTGCATGCACAAAAGTTCACTCAAAATGGATCAAGGGCCTTGATATCAAAACAGAGACATGGCGTGTGATAGAAGAAAAAGTTGGCTACGATCTACATACTGTGGGGTCGGGCTTCAAATTCCTCAATAGAACATCCATAGCACAAGAGTTAATAACAAGAGTTAATAACTAGAATCAACACATGGGACTTACTCAAAGCAAAAAGTTTTTTCTCAGCAAAAGAAACAATAAGAGAGGTAAATAGGGAGCCTAAATTCTGGGAACAAATCTTTACTCCTCACACTTCAGATAGAGCCCTAATATCCAGAGTATACAAAGAACTCAAAAAATTAAACAATAAGATAACAAATAACCCAATCAACAAATGGGCCGAGGACAGTAGTCAGAGAAAGGTGAATCAAAACCACCCTAAGATACCATCTCACTCCAGTAAGATTGGCAGCCATTATGAAGTCAAACAACAAGTGTTGGTGAGAATGTGGGGAAACAGGTACACTTGTACATTGCTGGTGAGACTGCAAATTGGTGAATCCAATTTGGAAAGCAGTATGAAGATTTCTTGGAAAGCTGGGAATGAAACCACCATTTGACCCAGCTATTCCCCTTCTCGGTCAATTCCCTAAAGACCTAAAAAGAGCATGCTGCAGGGACACTGCTACATCGATGTACATAGCAGCACAATTCACAATAGCAAGACTGTGGAACCAACCTATATGCCCTTCAATAGATGAATGGATTAAAAAATGTGGCATTTATACAGAATGTAGTATTACTCTGCATTAAAAAATGACAAAATCATAGAATTTGCAGGGAAATGGATGGCACTAGAGCAGATTATGCTAAGTGAAGCTACCCAATCCCTTCAAAACAAATGCCAAATGTCTTCTTTGATATAAGGAGATTAACTAAGAACAGAATAGGTATGAAGAGGATGAGAAGAAGATTAACATTAAAACAGGGATGAGAGGTGGGAGGGAAAGGGAGAGAGAAGGGATATTGCATGGAAATGGAAGGAGACCCTCAGGGTTATACAAAATTACATACAAGAAGAAAGGGAAAAATAATACAAGGGGGAGAAATTTATTACTGTAGAGGGGGTAGAGAGAGAAGAGGGGAGGAGAGGGGAGGGGAGGGGGGATAGTAGAGGATAGGTAAGGCAGCAGAATACAACAGACACTAGTATGGCAATATGTGAATCAATGCATGTGTAACTGATGTGATTCTGCAATCTGTAAACGGAGTAAAAATGGGAGTTCATAACCCACTTGAATCAAAGTGACAAATATGATGTATCAAGAACTATGTAATGTTTTGAACAAGCATAAATAAAAATTAAAAAAAAAGAAAACTAACTTCGGTGAGTGATGCACGCGAATCCTAATATTTTTACAGTAACTGACCCAGTTTAACATCAATGCAAGTAGATTCCAATGGTACATGATGTGTACTTTGACGTTCATTTTTATTCAACACTGGTACATACTATTTCCTCAGTTTATGCACATCACAGGATATATATTTCATCGACAATTTAGCAAATTTATAGGCATTTGTTTCACTTTCAATCACTTCCTGCTTCAGAACACATGGATTCCTCCATATTTCTTGACTGGTAATTTCATGAGACTTCTTTCCAAACACATTATTTTCGACTTCCATAATCACTTTTTAAGCAAAACTCACACACACTTCATGATAAACAATAACCCTAAGATGACAATTAGATATATAACTGGTTGGAATTATTGATTGTATGTCAATATATGATTTCTTATATATTTTCAGATAACAATTCAATCCATTATTTAAAGTGGAATCAGTTATATTATTTATTTACAGTATGTTCTATTCATGCATTTTCTCTATATTCATAGACACAGGGTACACCACTTTGTACCCCCAATACTAATTTATATGTCTTAAAATATTGCTCAGAGAAATGGTGGAAAAAATACTCATGTCACATGATCTACATATATATTTTATCACAATAATTTTCTGTGCACAAAATGCAAAGGTCACACTTATGATTGCACCAAATCCTAAATGGAAGTTGAATATGGATTACTAAAAACATCCATTTCCAGTTTGCATAATGCTTTCAAATGTCATTTCTATTGGTGACTACATATTTGTTTCTTCCTAAAATTATGTATTCAATCTCGATCCTGTTGAAAATGTGTAAACCTATCATTCACTTTACAATTGCCTGATTTTGTAATGTCTCTATTGATATCTTCTTTCCTATATTTTCCGCAGTTCATCATTGTGACTGACTCTTCGCATGTGCTGACATTTACATTCACTGTGTAAATGAAACCGTATTGCTAAAGAACATTTGATCCAAATTTTATACTCACTCTTCTTCCTAAACCTACCGACTCTCTTCCTAATCCTACCGACTATCCAAATTTGAGTGGATGTTCTCTTCTACAATCAATCTTCCAAGGTACAAGGTCCTATGCCATTGATTATCAATTTATCTGAGACAAACGTGCAGAACATAATTAAAAGCTAAGTATCCCAATAAAGGGCCTCATTCCCTTCTGGGCTACAAATCTTACCTAGATTTCTGTTTTTATACTTATATTTCACCTCTATAGTTTTATAAATATCGCAGGTTCCCAATACCATTATTCATCAATCAGAATGATTCCGAACCCAAATTGAACATGTTATTAACCCTAACCATACACTGTTCCCTCAATCTAACTTTACAAAAGAGAAGGGACAGGGTTCGTCTTGCAATACAGCAATGTAGGGGATCTGCCACCTACTGAGAACCTCAAAGGTCCATGCATATTTGATCCCTGGAGAAGATGTAGGCAGCTATGAAAGACCTGAAAGACCAAAACAACCTGGCAAACAACCTGGTCAGGATGAAGGGTTGTGTCTGAGTAAGCCTCTCTCTTCTTAATGTAGAGAAGATGGACCAAATGAGGCCTATGAGGAGAGCTGTTCCTCAAACTGGTGCGGCCAATTTGAAAAGCAGTATGGAGATTCCTGGGAAAGCTTGGAATGGAACCACAATTTGACCCAGCTATTGCCCTTCTTGGACTATTTCCTGAAGACCTTAAAATAGTGTAACTCTGGGATACTGCCACATCGATGTTCTTAGCAGTACAATTCACAATTGCTGCACTGTGGACCCAACCTAGATGCCCTTCAATAGATGAATGGATAACAAATGTGGCATTTATACACCATGGAGTATTACGCAGCACTAAAATATGACAAAATCATGGAATTTTCAGGGAAATGGATGGTAATAGAGCAGATTATGCTTAGTGAAACTAGCCAATCCCTAAAAAACAAATACCAAATGTCTTCTTGGATATAATGAGAGCAACTAAGAACAGAGCAGGGAGGAAGAGCAGGAAGAAAAGATTTACAGTAACAGAGACATGAGGTGGGAGGGAAAGGGAGAGAAAAGGGAAATTGCATGGTAATGAAGGGAGACCCTCATTGTTATACAAAATTACACTTAACAGGTTGTGAAGGGAATGGGAAAATAAACAAGGAGAGAAATTAATTACAGTAGATGGGGTAGAGAGAGAAGATGGGAGGGGGAAAGAGGGGGGATCATAGAGTATAGGAAAGGTAGCAGAATACAACATTAACTAATAGGGCATTATGTAAAAATGTGGATATGTAACCAATGTGATTCTGCAATCTTTATTTGGGGTAAAAATGGGAGTTCATAACCCACTTGAATCTAATGTATGAAATATGATATGTCAAAAGCTTTGTAACGTTTTGAACAACCAAAAAAAGAAAAAAAGTAGCAATATATATGCCAATCGAAATTCATCATGAAATATATATAATCCACAGATGCAAAAATATTCATTTTACTGAACATGGATTTATGTATAATGTTATTGAACTAGGAAGCTCATCCATAGGTTGAATTTTCAGTTTGAACAGCGTTTAGGAGTAGTGATCTCTTCTCACAATTTGTGTCTGCCAATTCAGCCACCTCACAAGTATGTACGTGTGATACCAGGTAGGATTCTCTATGTGCATATAAAAATACATGTGCTACAGAGAAAGGGAGACAGGATTCCCATTTTTGTTAACTTTAAAAACACATGTAGAATTATTTCAACAAAAAATTGACTAGATTTATAGCTCCTATACTATATAATGCAAAAGGCAATTCCAACTACACACCATGCCTCCTCTGAACGGCTTGTATTTCTATTCTGCTTGGGTTATGTTTCACCATCATATTAGGATTATTAGTCAGAGTCTAGTAGGGTATGGGTTAGTGCCAGGAATTCAGTATTTCAAATGGAAAATTGGAAAATGAATCCAATGTGTATGCAAATATGTGATATACAATAATCTTCCCACTCTCATCCAGAACAATGCTTTGACATTACCTTTGCCCCAAGTAAGACACAATTAGAGGAGAAGAGTTAGACATTCTGTGAATACTTATCTGGAATGGAAAATGCTCAGGAGTTCACAACCTTGGAGGTGGTAGAGGAGTTTCCAAAAGGAAGGGACAGGGGTGATCACTCAACCTGATCTTTCATTAATATTGGGAGCCATCTTGCCACAAAGCCATGGAAAGATAATTTTTGCTTTACTATAAATTACTGCAAATTCTGAACCTGCTTGGAATGCCTGCCCATGCCTTGAACTCACCCATGCCTGTCTTACTGACCAGATCACAGCCCTCTCTGAAACCTTACTGAAACCTCATAAATATTGGCCTTCCCTGGCCAGACAACGACCCTCTCTGAGGCTCTAATGGTCCTCATAATTTCTGATGATGGGGCCAGCAAATAAAAAATGTAAACTACAATTAGTGTGATGCTTGTCAAAGTTCTGTTTTCTGATACTCCCTTTTTGTGTAACTTTTTGGGCTATAAAGCTGGGGTGTAGGAAAGGTGGGGATGCTGTCTTTTTCCAGCCGTTTTGAGAAGGAGAGTCAGCCTAGCCGGTTGAACTAATAAGCTTGCCTTAATTTGATTTTAATTGGAGTCAGTGGTATTTTCTTGCATCCTGGTCTAACATTTTGGAGTTCCCCAGCGAGATGACGTTACCAGATCATAAGACCAGACTGCTGGAAATTCTGACGCTGGCCTTTCCTCCAGGGCTCAGGGCTGGAGAGCCAAGTTCCAAAGCCTTGGAGTGAGCATTTGGTCCAGGGAGCACTGCAGTGAACCATCGCACTAAAACTATTAGCAAGCACCTGGTGGAGGAGGCCTCCATAGGTAGGTGGTGCCTTTATAACATCTGATATCCGGTTAAGGGAGATGTCTTCTGATGACAGAGAGGTGGCCTGGGGAGGCTCACATGTACTCCTGTCCAGGACAGTAACAAGAATTGTTCTGTCCTCTGTTCTGTTCTGTATGGAATTTCTCTGAAAGGGTAGAAAGGTGCAGCCGGGCACGCAGGAGCTCCTACCCCGGAGCTTCAGCAAGACATTTCATTGCTCCTCTGTTTTTCTGTATCTTCACCAGGTTTCTGTTTCTTTGTGTTTTGTTCTGTGTTCTATATGTTTTCTTGTTTGTTTGTTTTTGTGCATTTTGTTGTGTGATTTCTGTGGTAAAAACTTAAAGATATTGGACGTAAAAATGGGTAATAAAGCAAGTAAGCCTTACACCCTTTGGACTGTGTTCTAAAAAACTGTGTTGAAGTTTACCCCCCTTTGTTAAGCAGGATGAGAGAAGCCCCTAGCTGGCAGCCTGGAACTCACCCACTGCAGAGGGCAATGCCTGCTGGCCACCAAAGAACAGAGTATCTCCCAGGTTAACAATGGAAACTCCTTTAAAACCCCTTGTTGCTCCAGTTCAAGAGAGTCACAACCTTTGGGCAGAGTCCCCTGTGTCTCTGCTTTGTTAGCAAAGCAGTAAACCTCCATTTTTATTTTTCTCAAACCCTGTCCTCATTATTAAATAGGTATTAATTCGCTTCAAGGTCAGAAACCGAAATTTAAGTTACAAATTTTGATAACCCCCCGACCCTGGAACTTTTTGAGAGCTGACTACTGAAATGTTAGGAGATGGAGCGAGATTGGGGTGGAACCAAACCAGAGGAGTTAATCCTATAAGTAAAAGGAGGGACTGAGGGACTCCCAGGATCTACCAAAGCCCTGTTGCTTCAGGGAAATCCTTCCTTCGTTCCCTGCACTGTAAGGATTATGCCACCTCTGTCTTCTTAAAAAAAAGAAAAAGAAAAAGGAGACACTAAATGCAATAAAGTCACCATGGAAACCCTTGATATTACATTTCAGGTTGCCGTCTGTGAAAACATCTGATCCCCTTGTGAGGACATGTATCCTGCCACTGGTGTAGGAGATTTTTCTCTTATCTGCTCTGTTTTTAAGGCTTCTGTCTGTCAGCCATAGTCTGGAGCTCCTTTCTGTCTGTCTTGTGTCTTTGTTTCTGGCCCTTTAAGACATGTGCAATAATGTGCTGATATTATAAATTGTTTCTTGGGAATGATATTAGTTCAATGTGTGTCTAAATGATGGTGTTTTATTGTAACAATCTGGTATCTGGATGGGTTTTTGTAGCATTGCTCAATCTTGCAGTTAAAAGTCGGGTTTAGGTAATTGTTTAGTTTATGATTTCAGATAATTCATGCCAGATAACTTAAATGCTTAGGATGGAAAACTAAAGCACTCTACTTCCAAGTTGGCAAGTAACTTCCCAAACATTCAGTTTTATTTTTCACCAATTTTGAATTGGGTAGACTGAGAAAATATCACAGTGTGTACCAGTGCATTAATTTGGACAAGGATAGTAAATCATATTATGGTATCTGTTGACAAAACAAGATGTAAAGATATAAAATTTTGTGAATTTCATCTTAAAATTGTATCATAATTTTCAACATCCGAACCTCAAAATTATGGTTAAAATGCCTTAGGCCTGAGGTGTCTGCTCAGAATAGCAGTTTTACCCTGCTCCTTTCAGACCTCAGCAAGGACTTTTGTTGAAATGCAAATGAAAGAAGCCTGCAAGCTCAGTAGGAGACTGATCTGAGGCCTAAGGCAGGAAAAAAGGTAAATTGTATGCTATTTACTAATTACTGGCCAGTCATTTTTTCTAGGACTCTTATTTTTTTTCCTTAGATTCTGTATTCTTTTTTTGAGCTCATGATTTTGATCCTACAGACCTAGGTTAATGTTTTTCTGATCAGCTCTATCTTTGACCAACAGTGGAGTTTTTGAAACATTGCAATGGAGATTTCAACTGCAAAAAGCTACAAGGCCTTTACTATTATTATGTGTGCACACTTTTGTTAGTGTTGTATGTCTATATATACATATATCCCTATATCATATATATGTTATACAAATTAACACATATAAGGAGCACTCATAAAAAAAGCACTCATATAAACAAATTTTAAAACGTGGATCCAAAGATCTTAAATTCTCATGATTTAATTGGTGCAATTTAAATTGGATAAACAGATAAAAATAAATGTCTTTAAATTTAACCTTACAAGTTTTTCTAGGTGTTCAAAAATCTAATAAAATATTAATGCCGACAAAAGGCCTAATATGCCTTGGTTCTAGAACTTTTTCTTCAACAAAAAATGGTACACTGTTCAATACATTTGTCTAATATTTTGATAAATAAGTAAAGTAAATTTGATATGGGATTACTCATTCATGAGTACTTTTGTTAGATATCTGATTGATTTACTAAGGTCTGTATAAGTTTGTCTAAAAGTCTGTATAAGATTGTAAAAATCAGTCATGTGTTAAAGAGACAAAAATTTCTCAAAACATAATTTTACCCATAACATTGTGGTTATTAAGTTTTATTTTTCTAGAGCAAGCAACCATAAAAATTAAACAACTGATTAAATAAGAACTGTTATTTTAGAGCACTGTACTGCCATTTCTTTAAAAGCTAAACTTGGTTAATGTAGAAACATCAATGCAATTGTGATGCTATTAATGTGCTCATATCTTCCAGGTATACAAGTCTGTAAGGTAGAAACTTTAAAAGAGCATTATATCAAGGTGGTGTTCTGAAGTTGTATGGTAAAATATATATATATATACATATATATATAGGATTTATTTACCTGTTGTCAATAAGATATGTAAACTTTTATGTTACTTTTTATATTGGGGAACAATTTAAATGTATTTTAAGTTAATGAGAGCCTAATCTATGTAAAGGTTAAAAACTTTCAGCCTTTTTTTAATTCATGTTTTAAAAGCTATATCATACGGTGTTAGCTAATGTTCATGTGACCTCAAATAATTTATGTAAACTTTGTAAAATGATATTTAAAAAACAAAGATTAGCTTTAGAATTAAAACACTTAAGATTAATAAAGAGCCCTGCCTTACCTGAGATAAGGCTCTGTGTCCCATCTTATTATGTGAGAATGACTGCGAAAGCAGTAGGTCAGATGTTATTTCATTTAAAGTTATTTTCAAAAGTTTTTTTTTTTTTTCCTGTCAACATTACTAGCATCTCAAACAGAGGATATAATGTATAACTCAGCCAAAAATTTTAGGGTAGCTATTACACGAACTAAGTTTGTTTACTGTTGTTAATTTTATTTTGTAATTTCCATATGGGTGATATAAAGATTCCCTGTTAGTGTTTTACAGCAGTGTTGCTTTAAGAACACAACATTGGTTAATTTAAGATAATTAGCCATCACCTACAAGACAGACAGAATAATACAGATCCCAAATAATAAAAAGATAAATAATTTTAAATTATAGACATTAAAGCCCAGTATTCTTTATATAAGTCTGTTAAAATTTATTTGATGGATGTTTAAGATTAGGCTTTAAAATTAAAGTTATATGAAAAGGGACAAGAAAACCAATATTTGGCTCTTGCCCTCTGAGTCAGTCTGTATCCAGGGAACAGCGGACTTCTCTAAAGAGCTTTGCAACTCTGAACCGCATAACCTCCTGATCAGGGAGATTAATGAGACCACTGGAGAACAGAAAGCCAATCAGTGCATTTGCTAAGAAGAGGAGAGTCATCAGAGAAGGGAAACATCCCTGATGCTTCCGAGGGAAGCCACATGGTCAAGCAAGACCTGGACCCACCTAGCGCAAATGGCACTAGCAGAACTGAGAAGCTGCTCTCAAGTTTCCCCAGGAATGACTCCCATAAAATCTCAGCTGAGTGTTCAGAATAGATAGAAACAAAAGTCAGTTTGACTGCTTCATCTTAAACACTTAGAAAAGACAGTTAAAAACAAATTACAGCCATTTCTGGGCATTTTATATAATAATAGTAATAATAATATTTTAAGGTATACACTTTATGTTAGCCTCCCAAAATAAGTAAGACTGGAGGCTACAAAGAAGGATTCTCAGACAGGAATGCCTGATAACTATAAAAAGAGGCTATCAAGATTATCTGCCAGTGGCAGAAGTTTTTAGTTGAAGGCCTACAGATATTCTTAACCTAAACACATAGGCTTGGTATTTGTTAGTATGATTATCCAGCAATGAGTAAGAGAATTAAAGGTTTCTCTATTAGACACAGAGGTCATACTAGTAAAAATATTTTGCAAGATCAGATGACATTAAATTATTAAACTGAATCTTATGGGGAGGGACAAATGTAACACTAAAAGTTAAATATTAAGTTGACAGTCCTGATAACTGGGGATATTAAAGACTGGTGAGGAAACTTCTATACAGTGACATGTTCCAGCTGCTGCAACATTTATTAAGTACTCATGTTTTTTGTTTCTCTCATAGAAGAACCCATTCCCAGATGACTTTACTACCTGTTCTTCCCCATCCAGACTTCAAACCTAACTGACTTCTAAAAGGCGACTAATGTCCCTCAGGCGGTGCCCCCTCACGTCACCCTCTCTCAGCTCAGAAGAAGTCTAAATGAGTGACGCCTCTCTTCTTACAACAATGGAGACAAAAATAAATAGAATATCAATATAAGTAATTAATTAAGTCAGGTAAAATCAGGGAGACCTGTTTTTGGGTGAGTTCAAAAAATCGGGAGACTATTACCTGAGGGATTAAAATTCCCACAGTGCTCTTCCTACCCAATCAAATATATGAAAAAAACACATTAGAAAAGGGGGGAATGATTGACCCAACCTGATCTTTTATTAAAATTGGCAGCCATCTTGCCACAAAGCCGTGAAAAGACAATTTTGGCTTAACTATAAATTGCAGCAAGATCTGAACCTGCTTGGAAAGCCTGCCCGTGCCTTGAACTCACCCATGCCTGGCTCTCTGACCAGATAACAGCCCTCTCTGAAACTTTGTTGACACCTCATAAATATTGGCCTTCCTTGGCCAGACGACACTCTCTGAGGCTCTAATGGTCCTCATAAATTCTGATGTTGGGGCCAGCAAACAAAAATGTAAAATACCATTAGTGTGATGCTTGTCAGAATTCTGTTATTTTTAACCCCACTTTTGTGTAACTTTCTGGGCTATAAAGCTGGGCTGCTCTCCTGTTCCCAACGTTTTGGGAGGGAGAGGCAGCCAGGGTGGTGGAAATAATAAGCTTGCTTTAATCTGATTTTAATTGGAGACAGTGGTCTTTTCTTGCAACCTGGTCTAAAAGGTAAACACTAGACAAACCTGGAGCTCTGCCGGACTAAAGACTTCTTGAGAAACTGCCTTTGACGATGGGCACTCGACATATATGTTGTTGTCAGAAGCTTTAGCTTCCATTCAAATGAGACCATCAAAGCTGGGTCTACATCTATGAGACCTGGAGGATATTGTTTCAATTTTTCCAAAGAACATGAGGAAGCAGTGCTGACTTCTCTCTGTAGGTAAACTGTGGCCACTGAAAGCTAAGTGTCTCCGCATGTGGACTGTGAAGCCATTTGGTCATCCTCCACTTTTCATGGTGTTTCTTTCTACTGCACTGGGAGTTTGGTATTTGCCTCATGAAATACAATGACTTCAACTGGTACACAGTGATGTAGGGAGTCCTGTCACGTGTGGTGGGTCAGGGTCTGCAGGAGAATGCACCAACCAGGCTTCTATCCCACATAGCTTGACCCTTTGACCATAGCAACCTGATTCTGAACATTGCCCTGAAACGTCTCCATATAACAAAATGCCTTTTATGGAGAGGTTTCAGACATATAAGTGATTCCTGTCTGTAACATGTCAGCCACAAGTCATTTGGAAGTCAATGGCAGAATCACATGTCCCGACCACAGATGTTTTATCACACAGCTGCACACAACAGCTTTTGGCCCACTACTCAGCAGGCCCCAACATACTGGCATCTCTGTTCTACACCATTTTCATAAAACCCAGTCAATCAAGGCACTGTCTGGTACACTCAGGATCAGCAACTGTACATCCAAAGGTTCTCCAGTGGCAGGTGGCCATGGGAAGTTCAAAAATTTCATGGTATTTATCTAGCCATTTTCAAAGACGAAGTTGGAGAAACTGTGGGTTTCAATTCATTAAGGAACCATTAAATTTAGAGGAAGCACATTTCAATGAATAATCTAGAGAACTCTCACAGGCAAGGGTTCCCAAAGACTGGCCAAAAGGTCACATGAAGCCAGCCCCATTGAGGTCTACAATGTAAGGTCCATGTGTGTTTTGACTCTCAACTATGGCTTCCAAGTCTTTCAGAAAAAAAATCATGTGATATCCTGGCTGAGATTCCCAGTGCTCTGTGGAAAGCCACTCTGGGCTTAGATCTCGGTGTCCAAGGGCGACTCTCATGTGTGGCCTCCTAAAATCCCAACACAATTCATGGCGATACTTCTCTGAAGTCAGTTCCATAAGGCATTCTCTAAGAGGAATCACACCAGAGTTCAAGCCCAGGTGGACCCAGGCATCTCTTACAACCACCACACAAATGACCAAAATTAAAACTAAAACACTCCCACATGCTCCTCATCTTCTTCCACATAGACACTCATCATAAACTCTGGCTGGAGGTTTCCATGAAGGGCACAGCCCAATACACTGTTCAAAATAAGCACCCTTGCCCCTCATTTGCCTAAAGTCAGGGTGGCCTGGACACCCTTGCTGTGAACCAAGAGTGATCAAATAGTCCTGCCCTATATCTGATCTGCTTCTCCAATTTGAGGCCTAATGACTGTCTGGTATAGATTCTTTATGTGAATTGGTATCATAGAAAACCCAAGCCCCTATCGGCTAGGCTCTGCAGGGATTTGAAGAAATGATTTGACCCAAATGATCCCTATTCTCACTTGATTTAGCTCAGGAAGCTTACAGAGGAAAGTGAGAGACTTCATCCACAATGACTGCTCTTTTGGCCATTTTGGTTTTGGATGCACACTTGGAAACTTTCTTTAGATCCATCAGGTGCTGAGAATCTAAGCCACTGCCACCCCACCGGGCCAAGTGGTTGTTTCAGACACATCCTTTTCGAAAGCAATTAAGCAAAGAGCCACAGGTGATGCCCATTCATTTCCATTTGAAAACTGTTTTCTTCAGGCTTCACAAAAGGGTGGCCTGAGGCAAAGACCTTCCTGACATTAAGGGTAATAGAATCATAAGTAAGAAAATGGCCCAAAGCAGGGTTTCTCCACTGAGACATTACTGGTCACACTGATATCTGAGTTTTCTGAGATGCTCGCATTCCCTTCAGCTATCCAGTACATGGTCATGTAACAGAGCTTGGACGTGGTACATATCTTGGAAACAAAACCATGAGGATACTCTGGAGAGTGGCCAGTATTCAGGAAGAAAAGAGGAACTTAGGAAGATAGTAGCTGTTCACCATCCATTAGGCAAGCCGCACTCCATTTTTAAATTGGGTGGGAAGAATGCTGGGAAGCTTTATACTAGACAGGACACAACCATTGATGCATTCGCATTTCAAATGTCTACAACCACGGATACAGTGGGATACACAGACATAGAAACACTCGTGTTGTCAAACGACTTTCTAGAAACTTTCCAGTCCAAACCTACAAACCGCCATTCCTACCTATTCTCAGAACATGAGACAAAACCACAAACTCACACCGACACCCACAACGGCACCTCCTTCCCCCAAGTATGGCTGTGACTATCCTGAGTGTCCTCTGACTGGTGAGCCATAATATGTTCCCACGAAATGGCCTGTCCAATCTCAGATCTGGTCTTCTTTTCAAACTTTTAGAAGTTGTCAGGAGCCATGGTTGAGCCACTACCTGCTTTCTCAGAAAAAGCCACTCTTCAGAGCTCTCCTGAAATTTGGCCATCATCACATAAGTAGGTACCAAGAAACACTGACTATGTCTTTGGTAAATTCAAACAATTGAGACCACTGGGACTGAAACTAAGACTTGCTCTGGGTGCATGGCTTCCTGGATCCCAAGTTCAGAAAGTTCCATCACCAAGGAAGTGTGGTAGGTCACTTCCTTCAGGAACTGAATGAGGTCACTGTGATGGAAAACCACTTTGTTCTAACAGTTGCTTCCAAAGGTCCCATGAGATGGAGGCTGCCCCTACTTCCTGTGACACTTTCACAAGTTAGAATGGTATATCAACCATAGGCATCTGGGAACAGCTCTGTACACAGGCCTGGTTTGGTCCATTTAATCTACATTAAGAAGAGAGAGGCTGATTCAGACACATTCCTTCATTCTGACCAGGATGTTTGACATGGAAGTTGACATGGATTTGACTTTTGCTCTCTCAGGTCCTTCATAGGTAAAAAGGTCGGTCAAAAGTCGGAGGAAAAGACCACCAAGAGACTGTCTCATGCCACAGCAAAAGGTTTATTGGGCGTCCAGCATGCTGCGGCTCAGAGCTAACTTCAGAGGAGCAAAGAACAAAGAGCCCCAAAAACAACTTGAGCAGAGTTTATTTACATTCTTTAGAGAGGGCAGGGACTTTGCATACATCATAGCCTCCTTTAGCAAATCAACATACCACGGGAAAATCAAATAACAACCCAAAAACATGATTAGCACATTCATTGGCATGAAGAGGTCGGACAGGGGGTGATTGGTTAGCCCTGAGAAGGGGTATACGTTTAAACTGATTGGTTGAAGCCCTGAGATGTATACATGATGAGCTGCACGGTTTCTGGGAAGGGGTTGTTTAGCAACTAGGTGGTCAGGGAAGATTTCAACACACATCTAATTGGCAGTTCCGGGAATTGTCTTAACTGCCACAGGTATTTCAGGTTCTGAGTGCAGCTTGGAAACTTTACAAAACCTGGTTCTTTATGTTTCAATTTTAATTTCTTTTATTCTTTCATTTCCCACTCCTTTTTCTTACTACATTTAATCTTAAAAGTAATGAATCATAATTATTGCGGGGTCTCACACTCTATTTCTGCCAGTGGAGCGTATTTCTGTCTGATTACCATGAGTTTTTCCTTCCCAATTTGAGCCTGGAGAAACGAAACTATGCGGTTAAGCAAACAAGGTCCCAAAGTTAGCAACACCATAAGGATGATCAGGGGTCAAGCTAAGCCTGATAGGAGTGTAGTTAACCAGGGGGACTGGGTAAACCATGACTCAAACCACCCTTGTTGAATCTCCCTTTCTCTCTGGCGCTCTTCAAGGCATTTTCTCAATTTACTCATGGATTCTTTTACAACTCCAGTATGGTCAGCATAAAAACAACATTCTTCTCTCAGTGCAGCACAGAGGCCCCACTCCCTCATGAAGAGGAGGTCTAATCCTCGCCTGTCCTGTAAAACAACTTCAGAGAGAGAGAGTTTAAGGATTCCTACAGCACTGTGATGGAGGTCTCTAATGTATTCCAGTCTTGATCTATTGCTGTTTCTAATCAGGCCATTTGTTGTGACCCATGGATCATAGCAGCTGTTCCTGTACCCACTCCTGCAGCAGCTCCTATCCTCAATAGTATGGCTATAGTAAGGGACACTGGGTGCCAGCAAAATCAGGTTGTTTGTCCCCCTAGTAGACCTTAAAATGATTCTGCATCATAATAAACCACCCTGGGAAGTATCTGCACCATTAAACAATAATTTACAAAGCTGTCAAATACATGGGTTGAAATGCAAGGAGTTCTGACTGTGTGGAGTTCAGTACAATTAAGGTTCCTTTAATTAGTTCCCAGGGGCAGGAGTCAGCTGTACTCTGGACTGGGGAAGTAGGCAAAGATGGAAACTGGGAAGTATGAGATGGTTGAGGGGTTCTGGTAGATCTAGGCATGGGAGGTTTTGGAGGCTTAATTCCTGGCTTGAGGGGATTGGGCCCTATTGCTGTGGGATTTTCTTCCTTTTTAAGCAGGATGGTGAACCAGTGACCAAAGTCATAACGAGGGCCATAAATATAGAATCGCATTTCCCATGTATTTCCCATAGACCATGTTGTTCTGAGGTAGCCCCTTTTTTTGGAAGTGAAAGTTATATTGAGGGGGTAACATAGACTATTCTTTCCTCAGCGAGTTTTTGACACAACTTGGCTAGTGGCACATTTCTTGGGATCAATCCAGGTGTCATTTTTTCCTACCTGAATGATACTGTCTGCAGAGTTTGGGTTCAACCATGTAGCTCCCGTTTGTTCACAACCCCAAGATCTTAAATAAAAGTCACTGGGTCCTCCACAGGTTTGGGCCTGTTTGTGACTTAAGAAATCAGCTGGGCACACATAAAAATCAAGACTGGCTAGTTTACACCTGAGCTGGGGAAGATGATATCCATAATTCATGGGGTAAGGTGGTCTATGTTGCCCTGGTTTGGGTTTGAGTGGGATCTGTGTGAAGTCCTCTATGTCAGGGAGATCCCAGTCAGAGAGGCCTATGTCAAGCTGACAAATGTCCAGGTAGAGAGATGGCCACCAAGTCCATAAGAGGGCTGTATGTGAAATAGACCACACTACTTGCCCAGTAGGATTTATAGCTGCCATTGTTGCTGAACAGGCTGATGGTGATTAGGACTGCTGGTGGTCAGGGGAAGAATCCATAGCCTTACCCACACGACGGACACGCAACTTGAGAGGGTTACCAGTCTGTTCCAGTTTCCAGCCGGAGGCTGGACAGGGTGCAGGCTTGAGATGGGTGGCATGGATCCAGGAAGTGATTCCATCCACTTTCACCACTGTAAGTGTTATAAGCAGCACCTGGTATTGTCCTTTCCAGCGGCGTTCCAGGGATAATACCTGATGCCGTCTCACGTAGACGAAGACTCCCACTTGATATCGATGTGGGGTTCCCTCGTCTCCAGGCTGATAAGCACTGGCCAACTGTTTCCACAGGTATCGCTGGGTGCTGTGTTTGTTCAAGGGCTTTAAGTCTGTCAAGCAAGGGGGTGTGAAAGGAATCATTAAGTCTCAGAGTTGGGGTTAGGTCCCTTAGTAAAGGAGGGGCACCATAGAGAATTTCATAAGTGGTGAGTTTACACAAAGAGGCAGAGGGTGTACTTTTTGCACGAAACAGTGCTTAAGGTAGGAGCATAGTCCAATTTTTTTATGCAGGTCTCCAAGCTTAATTTCTTTAAATTCTCTTTGATGGTTCTAATCATTTTTTCTACCTGTCCTGAGCTCTGGCATCTATAAGCACAATGTAACTTCCAATTAATCTTCAGGGTCCTGGTGAATCCCTGACTTACCTGGGCAACAAATGCAGGTCCATTATTGGACCCTATTACCTTAGGCAGGCCAAACCTTGGAAAAATGTCTTCTAGAATCTTTTTGAGCACCGTCTGAGCCGTTTCTTTCTTCATGGGGAAGTCTTCAACCAATCCTGAAAGAGTATCTACAAAGACTAGGGGATATTTAAGTCCATACCTTCCTGGCTTAATTTCAGGAAAAGTCCACTTCCCAAAATTGTCCTGGTCTGGTTCCTCGTAAGCGCTTCCCTGCAGGAAGCTTGGATGGGTAAGCATTAACTAATTGGCAGACTTGACAAGCTCTAGTCACCTTCTAAGCTATTTCTTTCCTCTGTAAGTCAGTCAATAAAAAATCCTTTCTTCGGTCCTTTAAGTGTGCCTATAACTTCTTTGAGCTTAAGTGGGTGAGCTAGTGTACGTCTTTGACATAAAGGTGGGCTTTTTGAAATTGTAAACTTGGCTCTGTAGGGTCCCAGAGTTCTGCATCTGTCTCCTCAGATGATAAGTTGCCTGAATGTTCCAGTGTGGCCAAGTCTCCTGAATGTTGATCCCCCTGGTGTGGAAAAAGTTAACAGAGTCACTCCGTTTAGGGCTGCCAATTAAGCTTCCTCATCTGCCCTTCTGTTTTTAACTGCAACGAGGTCGTTTCCCTTCTGGTGCCCTGGACAGTGCACTATAGCTAGTTCCTTAGTGCCCTTCACTGCTGAGAGAAGGTGGAGAATCTCAACTTTGTTCTTTATTTTTTTCCCAGTGGAGGTTAATAGCCCCCTTTGCTGGTAAATAGCCCTGTGCACATTAGCATTGCCAAATGCATAGTGGCTATCAGTGTATATGGTGGCCCTTTTGCCTGTTGCTAGTTCCAATGCTTTCGTAAGGGCAATCAGTTCTGCTATTTGGACTGATGTCTCTTCTGGGAGACCAGAGGATCAGATGACATTAGTTTTGCTAACTACTGCTGCTCCAGCCCACCACATACCATCTTGGAGGAAGCTGCTCTCTTTCGTAAACCATACGACTTCAGGGTGAGGCAGTGGCTGGATCCTTCAAGTCTCGTCCTATACTGGTTTCCTCTGCCAGTATGTGTTGACACTCATGAGCGACAGGTCCTGATGATTCTTCTGGCAGCCAGGTTGAGTGGAGCAGAAGGTCTAAGAGTTATTCTGTCTTTGCTAATCCAGAGGCTCTGGTAGTAGTTTATTCTGGAGTTTGATAGCCACCTATCTGGAGGTTGACAGATGATGCTCTCCAGGGCATGGGGGGCTATAATGGATAGCTTCTGTCCCAACGTTCATTAATGAGCATCTTTTATTAGAAGCGCTGCCGCTGCTATAGCTCTTAAGCAACGGGGCCACCCAGTAGCCACTGGGTCCAGTTTTTTTGATAAGAATGCTACCGGCCTTTTCCAAAGTCCCAAAGTCTAAGTGAACACTCCCCATGCTATTCCTTTCTTTTTCTCGATGTAGAGAGTGAAGGGTTTATCTATATCTGGGAGTGCTAAGGCTGGAGCAGATAGCAGCACCTTTTTTTGACATTATCAAAAGCTTGTTGGTGCTCAGGGGTCCATTGGAATTGGGCATTCCACTTTATCAGCGGGTATAAAGGGGCAGCCAGAGAGGCGAACCCAGGAATCCATCACCTGCAAAATCCAGCAGTCCCAAGAAACTCTCTGAGTTGTCTCTTATTAGATGGGGGTGGTATCTGCACAATGGTTTGTTTTCTGTTCTCAGTTAGCCATCATTTGCCACCCCTAAGAGAATAACCCAGGAAGATTACTTCTTGCTGACAAATTTGGGCCTTTTGGCAGAAGCCCTATATCCAAGCCGAGCAAGCTCGGATAATAGTGCTTGGGTCCCAGACTCATAGTTTTCCTTGGTGTCCGCTGCCAGTAGCAGATCATCCACATATTGGAGTAGTGTGACTTCTTGGTGTGCAGTTCTGAAGTCGTTTATGTCCCTGTGGAGGGCTTCATCAAAGAGAGTGGGGGGGGGGTTTGAACCCCTGTGGGAGTCTAGTCCAGGTTACTTGGCCAGATGTTCCAGTTTCTGGGTCTATCCACTCGAAAGCAAACAGCAACTGACTGTCCTTATGTAGGGGCAAGCAGAAGTAAGCATCTTTTAAGTCCAGCACAGTGTAGCATTCCCGGTCCAGATTCAGAGTGCTAAGCAAATTATATGGATTGGGTACTGTGGGGTGAATGTCCTGCACTCTGTTGTTGATCTCTCTTAGGTCTTGAACAGGACTGTAGTCCCTAGTTACTGGCTTTCTTACTGGTAGCAGGGGGGTATTCCAGGCTGATTGACAGGGCCTTAGGACCCCAAGGGCCAATTATTTCTGAATATGGTGACTTATCCCATCCTTAGCTTCTTTGCTTAGAGGATATTGTTTAACACTGATTGGAGAGGCAGAGGCTTTTAATTCTACTACTATTGGAGGTTGTTTTATGGCTAGACCTAACCCAGCAGTTTCTGCCCAGGCATTAGGATAATCTTTTATCCATTTCTGTTGTAGTTTGCCTCTTTGATCAGTCCTAGGGGGCACGAAGTGTTGATGTTCATCTTCTATGGACATAGTCAATTCTGTGACTATGGGAGTTTTTACTGAAGGTTTTAGAACATCCACTTGGGGACCATCAGGGTTAAAGGTTACTCTAGCCCTGAGTTTGGTAAACAGATCCCTGTGCATCAATGGGGCTGGGCATTCTTGGATTACTAGGAAAGAGTGGTGGACTTTACATTTTCCTACTTCCATAATCCTCTTAGTTGTCCAAGCCCGATAAGTAGTGCCATTAGCCCCTTGAACTAGGGACCATTTATTTGATATGGGGCCCAGTGAAGCCTTAAAGGCTGAGTATACTGCTCCTGTATCCACTTCAAAGTTCACTGGAGGCCCCTCCACTTCAAATGTTACCCTGAGGGGATCCGAGTCCTGACATTCCTAGTCCTCTTCTAGAGTCAGCATGGCGGGCTGCCGTGGCTTCTTCTTTTTGGGGCACTCTTTGACTCAGTGTCCTTTTTCTCTACAGTAGGCACATTGATCTGAGGCCAGGGAAAGCCTTTGGCGTGGGCCCAAGTATCCCTTTCTGACTCCCTGCTTTTTAATTTCTGGCGTATTTGCTGCTGTGAAGAAAATCTTAGCCAATGCTTTTGTCTGCCTTTTGCTCCTTTCATCCTTTTTTTCTTCCCTTTCCTTCTCTCTCCTCTGTTCCGTGTCCTCCTCAGTTTCTCTCTTATAATATACTTATATACTTATAATATATACTTATAATATATATCTTATAATATACTTTCTCAGCTTCTCTGTCTAAATCTCTTAAGGTCGTATTTTGTAACCCATCTAGACATTGTAACTTTCTCTTAATATCTTGGGCAGCCTGCTCAATAAAGGCCATTGTAACAAATGCCTTTTGGTCATCTGCCTGAGGATCAAAAGGAGTATATTTTCTATATGCTTCCATAATTCTCTCCAGAAACATAGAGGGAGACTCATTAGGCCCTTGGATAATCTCTCTTACCTTGGCTAAATTGGTCGGCTCTCTGGCGGCCACTCTGAGACCCGCTATTAGAGCCCAGCGATAAGTGGACAGATGCTTCCTACCTTCAAAGGTGTTGGGGTCCCAGTTGGGTCGGTTCATGGGCCCATAGGGATGGAGAGAGAGCATCACAGGGGCTTCTGAGTTTTCTATTATCCATCGCCGGTGGGTTCTTTTAGGTTGCCCATCTTCCTCCAGGGGAGGAGGGGTTGCTGCTGCTGTGGGGAAGTCCCCTGGAGGGCTTGGGTCTGGCCCAATTGCCTCTAGCAGTGGAGAGGCTGAGTCAGCGGTGGGAGGATCATCAGGAACTGTGTTGGGGGTTGGGGAGGGAGAGTAGACAATAAGGAGGGGGTGGAGTGTCCAGTCTTGTGACTCAGGGAGAATGGAAGGAAGAGGGAGAGGAGCGGAAAGTTTGAATGATAGGAATGTTGGGGAAGGAGTATATGGCTGTTGATCTGGGTGGCCACGTGGCCCCGGCTGAATGACAATATCTCTGAATTTTCGGATTAGAGGAAAGTGGAAGGATTCTTCTGGGGCCATCTGAATTCGAGGATGGGCCATTCTGAAGCACAGAGAGTCTGCCAGGTACGGTGTTTTACTGAAAAAGAAAGATTCTGGGCCCTTGAGCGGACATCAGTCCAATGATCAAGGGTCAGGGACAGAGAAGAGGAAGTGCTTTGTCCCATAATGGGAGTTACTCAAACAGGGACATTGAAGACACAAACACAACACAAAGACAAACAGTAAACGTTTAACATGAGTCCAAGACAAAGATTTGAACTGAGTAACTGGAAAATATTGATGGGTTAGACAATAAAAACAGACAGTAAACTCAACATGAGTTCAGAACAATGACCAAAACTGAGTTACCGGCAAAACCTGATGGGCTGGCAAATCAAATCCTGAAGCAAAACATAACCGAGTTGAGGAAACTACTATTCCTTGAATTCCCTAGTCCTCCGGAGTGTCCCTCAGGGACGTGATCTTGGCTCTGTGACACGTCTGTCACACCATAGGAGAGAGCTAATGCTCTTCACCAACAGCCACTTTGCCACGCCCTAGCCTGAAACCCGAAACCAGAAAGAGGCACCTTACTTACCCCGAGAAGACTCCCTTGAGGTCTTCCATTCACCGCTCCCGGATATCTCACCTGGGGCCTCCAGATGAAAAGGTGCTGCGAACATCAAAGGAAAAGACAACAAAGAGGATTTCTCATGCATCAGCAAAGGGTTTATTGGGGGTCCAGAATGCTAGGCCTCAGAGCTCCCTTCAGAGGAGCAAAGAACAAAGAGCCCCGAGAACAACTTGAGCAGAGTTTATATACATTCTTTAGAGAGCTCAGGGACTTTACCTACATCATAGCCTCCTTTAGGAAATCATCATGTACCACGGGAAAATGAAATAACAACTCTAAAACATGATTAGCACATTCATTGGCGGGAAAAGTTGGGGCAGGGGGTGATTGGTCAGCCCTCAGAAGGGGTATACATTTAAACTGATTGGTTGAAGCCCTGAGATGTATACGTGGTGAGATGCACGGCTTCTGGGAAGGGGTTGTTAAGTAACTAGGTGGTCAGGGAAGATTTCAACACACATCTAATGGACAGTTCCAGGAATTGTCTTAACTGCCACAGGAATTTCAGGTTCTGAGTGCAACTTGGAAACTTTACAAAACCTGGTTCATTACATTTCGATTTCAATTTCTTTTATTCTTTCAGAACCTTACAGTGGAAGGTGAGAGACTTCATTCACAATGACTGCTCTTTTGGGTATATTGGTTTTGGATGCACACATGGGATCATTTTTTTGATCCGTCTGTTGCTGATAATCTAAGCCACAGCCTCACACAGGGCCAAGAGCCTGATTAAGACACATCTCTTTCCAAAGCAATTACTTCTCTGAGGTCAGTTTCAGAACTCAGTCTCTGAGGAGAATCACACCAGTGTTCAAAACCAGGTGGACCCAGTCATCTCTTCCAACTGCCACACAAATGACCACAATTAAAACCAAATCACTCTCACATGGCACTCAACTTCTTACATATATACACTCATTATACCCTTTGGCTAGAGGTTTTCATGAATGGCGCAGCCCAAGAGAGTGTCCAAAATAAGCTCCCTTGCCCCTCATTTGCCTAACCTCAGGGTGGCCTGAACACCCTTCCTGTGAACTAGGATTGATCACATAGTTCTTCCTTTAATACTGCTCTGCTTCTCCAATTTGAGGCCTACTGACTGTCAGGTTTAGATTCCTTATGTGATTTGGAGTAATTAGGAAACAAAAGCAACTTTGCAGCGCTTGAAAGAACTTATTTGACCCA
Organism: Callospermophilus lateralis; assembly: GCF_048772815.1. Classification (NCBI taxonomy): domain Eukaryota; kingdom Metazoa; phylum Chordata; class Mammalia; order Rodentia; family Sciuridae; genus Callospermophilus; species Callospermophilus lateralis. Next base: position 1,096,106 of record NW_027514115.1, read on the forward strand.
AATGATCCCTATTCTCACTTGGTGGAAGTCAGGAAACTTACAGAGGAAGGCGAGAGACTTCATCCACAATGACTGATCTTTTTGCCATTTTGGTTTTGGATGCACACATTGCATCTTTCTTTAGATCCATCAGGAGCTGATAATCTAAGCCACAGCCTCACACAGAGCCACAAGGCTGATTCAGACACATACTTTTCCAAAGCAGTTAAGCAAAGAGCCACAGGTGATGCCCATTCACTTCCATTTGAAAACTTTTTTCTTCAAAATTCACAAAGGGGTGGCCTGAGGCAAAGACCTTCCTGACTTCAGGGTAACAGAACAATAAGTCAGCAAATCCCAATGCAGGGTTTCTCCACTGAGACTTTACTAGTCACAATGATTTCTGAGTTTTGTGAGATGCTTGCAATTCCCTTCAGCTATCCAGTACATGGCCATGTCACAGAGCTTGGATGTGGTACATATCTTGGACAAAAAAACATGAGCCTATTCTGGAGAGTGGCCAGAATTCAGGAAGAAAACAGGAACTTAGGAAGATAGTAGGTGTTGCCCATCGAAAAGCAACCAACAGTCCTTTCCTAAAATGGGCAGGATGAATTCTGGGAAGCTTTCTACTAGACAGGATACATCCATTGATCTATTCTGCTTTCTAATATGTACAACCAAGGACACAGTGGGATACACAGACACAGACACAGTCGCCTTGTCAAAGGACTTTCTAGAAACAGTCCACTCTAAACCAAACAAACCACCTTTCCTACCTATTCTCAGAACATGAGACAAAACCCCAAACTCACACCCACAATCAAAAAGTCACCTCCTTCCCCCATGTAAGTCTGTGACTATCCAGAGTGTCCTCTGACTGGTGGTCCATACTATGTTCCCCCAAAATGGCCTGTCCTGTCTCAGGTCTGGTCTTCTTGTCCATCTCTGTGAAGTTGTATGGAGCCTGTGCTGACCACTACCTGCTTTCTCATTAAAGGCCCATCTTCAGAGCTCTACTTGCATTTTGTCATCCTCAAACCATTAGGTACCAAGAGAGACAGACTCTCTCCTTGGTAAATCCAAACAAGTAAGTCCACTGGGAATGGGACTGGGACTGGCTCTGTGTGCCTGGCTTCCTGGATCCCAAGTTCAGAGAGTTACATCACCAAAGAAGTGAGGTAGGTCAATTCCAACAGGAAGGGAATGAGGTCACTGCCTTGGCAACCACTTTGTCCTAACACTTGTTTCCAAGGGTCCCTTGAGATGGAGGCTGCCCCTACTTCCTGTGACACTTTCAGAAGTTAGAATGGTATATCAACCGTAGACACCAAGGAGAAGCTCTCCACACAGGGTTGGTTTGGTCCATCTTCTTTATATCAGTAGGAGAGAGGCTAATTCAGACACATCACTTCATCCTGAACAGGTGGTTTGGCATGGAAGATGACTTTTGCTCTCTCAGGTCCTTCATAGCTGCTACATCTTCTCTAGGGATCATTTCTCATCAAACATTGAGGTTCTCAGCAGGTGAAAGATCCCCTACATTCCTGTATTGTAAGACCAACTCTGTCCTGCTCTTTTGTGAAGTTAGATTGAGGGAACAGTGTATGGTTAGGGTTAATAACATATTCTATTTGGGTTAGGAAACATTCTGCGGGATGAATAATGGTATTGGGAACCTGCGATATTCACAAGAATATATAGGTGAAATATAAGTATGAAACCTGAAATCTAGGTACGATTTGAAGCCCTGAAGGGCAATGGGCCCTTTAGTGAGATACTTTGCTTTGAATTATGTTCTGAACAGATATCTCAGATAAATCGATGTGCAATGGCAAAGGACCTTGTACCTTGGATGATTAAATGTCCTAGAGAACATCCAGTCAAAAAGGAATAGTCGGCAGGATTAGGAAGGTTGTCAGTAGGTTTAGAAAAAAGAGTGAATATAGGATTTGAACGAAAGTTTCATTAGCAATAGGGTTTTGGGTAGAGAGTGAACATAAATATGAGCACATATGAAGAGTCAGTCACAATGATGAACTGGGGAAAATATGTAGGAAAGCAGATATCAATAGAGACATTAGGAAATCAGGCAAAGTATAATGTAATATTGTTAGACATTTTCAACATGGTTGAGGTTGAATATATAATCTTAGGAAGAAAGAAATATGTTGCCTCCAATAGGATTGACATTTGAGAGCATTAGGCAACCTGGACATGGTTGCTTTTAGTAATCAATGCTCACTTTCCATTTTGCTTTGGTGAAAGGTTAATAGGCACTTGTCACTTCCTGTTTTTCTGTATGCTTAACAAACCACTGTTGAAATCTTGAGAACTGTTTGCTAATTTTGTTCCCAGGATGTGCTGTCCCCAACTGCCAAACTGCAGAATATACTCCTTCACCCGGGTGCATGCAAACCGCACACTCGCCCTGACCCATCAATAAATTTCCCATTCTGCCCTCTCCAAGAAAAGTATATAAGCTCTGTTAAAGCTGTTCTCAGGGCTCTCTGCTCTATTCAAGTGAGCTCTGAGCCCCAGCATGCTGGACCCCCAATAACCTCTTTGCTGTGGCCGAGTGAAAATGCTATACTGTTCTGTACTTAAAAGATGCTTTCTTTTGCTTGCCTCTGCATAAAGATAGTCAGTTGCTGTTTGCTTTCGAGTAGGTAGACCCAGAAACCGGAACGTCTTGTCAACTAACTTGGACTAGACTTCCACAGGGGTTCAAAAACTCCCCCACTCTCTTTGATGAAGCCCTTCACAGACATCTCTACAACTTCAGAACTACGCACCCCGAAGTCATTCTGCTTCAATATGTGGATGTCCAGCTACTGGCAGCCAACACCAAAGAAAACTGTGAGTCTGAGACCCAAGCACTATTATCTGAGCTTGCTCAACTTGGGTAGAGAGCTTTGGACAAAAAGGCCCAAATTTGCAAGCAAGAAGTAATCTTCCTGGGGTATTTCCTTAGGCGCGGTAAATGATGGCTCACTGAGCCCAGAAAACAAACCGTTGTGCAGATACCACCCCCATTTAACAGGAGACAACATAGAGAGTTTCTTGGGACTGCTGGCTTTAGCAGGTTATGGACCTGGGTTTGTGTTCTTAGCTGCTCCTTTATACCCGCTGTTAAATGAGAATGCCCAATTCCAATGGACCCTTGAGCACCAGCAAGCTTTTGATAACATCTAAGAACACTGACACTGAACTCCTCAACTTCACTGAGCCCAGCCTGCAATTTCAGAAAGCCCTATACTACATTAAAAATGTACATCAACTCAATCAACTTGGTTCAAAAAAACTGCCGGCATTACTGTAGGATCAAGAACAGAGTTTTAGACTAATTCACTCACAGTGAAAGGAAATAATTGAATGGGTAACAAAAGCCTGTCAGTTCTGTCAATTGGTTAATGCTTACCCTTCCAAGCTTCCTGCAGGAAAGCACCTATGAGGAACCAGACCAGGACAATTCTGGATCTCACTAAAATTCCATTAAATCCTTTCCGTACCATAGATAATGGAAACAAACATTATGGTTGTAGGGACAGGCAAGCCAGATGCAGGTTGGCTAGCCTATATTAGTATGTTTGCCCGGCAGACTATCAAAGCCACAAACCGCCACGGCTGTGTGGGGGAAAAGCCGACTTCTTCTGTAAGTCATGGGGATTTGAGCATACAGGGGCTGCCTGGTGGAACCCAAAATCCTCATCAAATTCAGTACACAGCATTGGCCATATTACCACTTAGAAAACCCAAACTGATGGCCAACAGAGGAGTCTCTAGATCCTCAAATTCTGTGTGACCTTTTTAACTTCTGCAAGTGCTCAAAAGGGTGAAAGGAAATTCCCCTATGTGAAGGCCTTTTTCCTCTTTCGCTCACATCCTGAACTATGCTTCTCCAATAGTTCCTCAAACTCAGCCTTCTGCTCCAGACTCTCTGCTGTCAGTCCCACCTCAGCAAACCTGATTTCTCTTCTCCAATTACTAGATCAAAAACCGAAACCTCCGCCGGTTCTCAGAGCATTGCCCTCTTGCTGAGGTAGCAGGTACTGAGGTACCCATCCATCCACTCACTTCTCTCTTTTCTTGTCAGTGCCCACACCGGGTCCCACCAGGTCCTCTTACCACTTAACCCAAAGCTCAAACCAGCTTAGGAGAGCCCTCAGACACCTATCGAAGATGTAATGAAAATGGCCTTTAAAGTTGCTTTGTCATCACTGAAAACAGGTTACTAAGAATTTAAAGTCCCTCACAGGCTTTTTGGGATACTCACTCCCGTCTTCCTTTCTGCTCTACCGATTCTACTGCTCAATTTATGTTGCTAGGAAAATCCCAAACCCCTTTCCCATTATTCCTTTACATCTCTCCTTCCTTATTCTCAGATCCACGGAGCTGCTCTCACCCCCCGCCTTCCCCGTCTTCCCCCTCTGTACCAGGCCCACAGAAAAATCTTCACTGAACTTCTCCAGAAGTCTTCACCATGGCTGACTTTAGGACTTTCAGCAAAAGAGTCTCTATAAATGAGTTCAGTGTAGATTAACTTCCTCTTTTTCTGTTGCCCTTTTCTACTTGGCTACTGGCTGGAAAAATCAGCACTCCTAAGCTAGACACCCCCTTAATAGTTTTTCACAGAATATGTTAACAAGGCCTCTGGCCTTGAGCTGGGGCTTCACAGAGATGGCTACATTTCTAAGATAAAAATTTCCAAACTGGGCTCCATGGTAACAGTTGGCAGGGGGATAAAAGAAAAGGAAAAAAAAGCTCTCTGCCTCCCAGGTGTCCTTGAAAAGTTAACTTGCCCACAATAAAGGAAAAAACAGAAAAAAAAGCTTCTTTTTGTGAATTTCTGCAGACTGTGAACTTCTGAGTCCCTTCTCTTTCATGTTGGGTACAAAATTCTGAAACTACCTAAACTTGGGGTTCAGGATGTTAATTGATTACAACAGAAGCAATGCCCTCTGAATCCGGTTGCAACCAAATAGGACTGTTTCCCTGTCTTTGGTGCTATCTTAAGTGCCGTGCCTTGTCCGTCCCTACAACAGTATAATTCTATATACTTAAACATTGTTCATGTTTTCATGAAATGGTCAACAGATGTGATTAATTGTGTAATGGTGAAGATGTCTCCCAGATTGCTCTATAATGACCCAGGTTCATTTGAAGTTCAAACACGGGGGCATACAACCCGGTTCCACTGGGAACATATATCCCTCACTTTAGCCATCATATTAGGAATTGGAGTTGCGGCAGTGGTAGTCACAGGAACCACTGCCCTGCTCCATGGTACACAACAAATGACCCAAATAGAAGCAGCAAGAGACCAAAACTTAAAGATAATAGAAACCTCCATCACAGCTTTGCAGGAATCTTTTACATGTCTCTCTGAAGTTGTTTTACACTCCAGTTGAGAGTTGGACCTCCTCTTCATGAGAGAAGGGGGCCTTTGTGCTGCATTGATGTAAGAATGTTGTTTTGATGCCGACCATACTGAGGTTGTAAAAAAAACCTTTGAGTAAAATAAAAGGATGCCTTGAAAAGCATCAACGAGAGAGAGAGGCCCAAAAAGGGTGGTTTGAGTCTTGGTTCACACAGTCCCCCTGCTTATCTACGCTTTTATCAACCCTGGCCTGTCCAATAATAATCCTCATATTATTGCTAACTATAAAACCCTGTTTGCTCAACCATGTAATTTCTTTTCTCCAAGCTCAAATTGGATAAGTTAAACTTATGGTAATACCCCACTAGCAGACATAGAATGTGACACGTCCCAATAATCACTTTTATGATTAAAAGTAGCAAGAAGAAGAAGTGGGGAATGAAAGGTTAATAAAAATGGTACTTGTAACTTCCTGTTTTTCTGTATGCTTAACAAAACACTGTTGAAATATTGAGAACTGTTTGTAATCTTGTTCCCAGATTGTGCTGTCCCCAACTGCCAAATTGCAGAATGTATTCCCTCACCCAGTTTCACACTAACCACCCACTCGCTCTGACCCATCAATAAATTTCCATCCCTGCCCTCTCCAAGGAAAGTATATAAGCTCTGCTTAAGCTGTTCTCAGGGCTCTCTGCTCTATTCATGTGAGCTCTGAGCCCCAGCTTGCTGGACCCTCAATTAACCCCTTGCTGTTGCATGAGACACTATCTTGGTGATCTCTTCCACCGACGCTTGCAGGAACATTACTTGGATGTTTGAATGTAGAAGAGAAAATCCAGTCATAAACGGATAGTCGGTAAGATTAAGAAGATAGTCGGTAGGTTTAGGAAGAAGAGTGAGTATAGGATTTGGAAAACAATATCTTTAGCAATAGGGGTTCGGTTAGAGAGTGAATGTAAATGTCAGCACATGTGAACAGTCACAATAATGAAGTGGGAAAAATATGTAGGAAAGCAGATATCAATAAAGACATTACGAAATCAGGCAAAGTATAAAGTGCGTGATACGATTAGACATTTTCAACAGAATTGAGTTAGAATATATAATCTTAAGAAGAAACAAATATGTAGTCACCAATAGGATTGTCATTTGAGAGCATTAGGCAACTTTGACATGGATGTTTTTTGTAATCTATGCTCACTTTCCATTTAGGCTTTGGTACAATCAAAAGTGTGACCTTTACATTTGTCTCCAGAATACTACTGTGATAAAATGTATATGTAGATGTGGTGACATGAGTGTTTCTTCCACCATTTCTGGGAGCAATATTTTGAAGACATATAAATGGGTATTGGGGGTACAAAGAGGTGTACACTGTGTCATTGAATATACAGATAATGCATGAATAGACCATAAGTGAATAAATAATATAACTGGTTCCACATTAAATAACGGATTGAATAGATATCTGAAAATATATAAGAAATCTTATATTGATATACAATCATTCATTCCAACCAATGATACATCTAATATTAATATTAGGGTTATGGTTTATCATGAAGATATGTTAGTTTTGCTACAAAAGTGATTATGGAAATCGAAAATAATGTGTTTGGAAAGAGTCAGTCATAATGCTGGCAATATGTAAACAAGGCCTCTGGCCTTGAGCTGGGGCTTCACAGAGATGGCTACATTTCTAAGATAAAGAAGTTACCAACTGGGCTCCATGGTAACATCTGGCTGAGAGAAAAAAAAAAAAGAGAAGAAAATAGCTCTGCCCCATTCCCGGTATCCTTAAAATGTTAACTTGCCCAGAACAGAGAAAAAAAAAAAACAGAAACAAAAACTGCTTTTTATAAACTTCTGCAGATTGTGAACTTCTGAGCCCCTCCCATCCATGTTGGGTACAAAATTCTGAAACAATTTAAACTTGGGGTGCAGGGGATTAAATGATTACAACAGAAGCAATGCCCTCTAAATCCGGTTGCAACCAAATAGGACTGTTTCCGTGTCTTCGGTGCTATCTTAGTTGCCTTACCTTGCCTTGTCCATCCCTTTTCTCATGAAAAGACCAGTCGAGAAACATGGAGGAATGCATGTGCTCTGAAGCAGAAAATGATTGATAGTGAAACAAATGCCTATTAATTTTCTAACTTGTGGATGAAATATATATCCTATGATGTGCATAAATTGAAGAAATAGTAATCTACCAGTGTTGAATAAAAATGAACGTCAAAATACACATTATGTCCGATTGGAATCTACTTGCATTGATGTTAAACTGGGTCAGGTACTGTAGAAATATTAGGATTTGTGTTCACCATTCACTCAAGTTACTTTTCAGTATAGGAAAGAAATATGTTTTTATGGTTAATGAATATTTCTAAGAATAATCTTTGGAAAGTTGATTATAAATTTACGTATATGAATATGAATGAATTTCGTGAGTGTAAAATAAGACACATATTTCATATTTTGAAAAATCTGGAGAGTGTATATATATATATATATATATATATATATATATATATATATATGTGTGTGTGTGTGTGTGTGTGTGTGTGTGTGTGTGTGTGACTAAAGTCACGGTGGCCTGGACACCCTTCTTGTGAACCAGGAGTGATCAAATAAGTCTGCCATTAATACTTTTCCACTTCTCCAATTTGAGGCCTTCTGACTTTGGCGTTTAGATTCTTTATGTGAAATGGAGTCAAGAAAAAACCGAAGCACTTATGGATTTGCCTCTGCATGGTTTTGAAGAATTCATTTGACCCAAAGGATCCCTATTCCCCTTGATGGAGGTCAGGAACTTTACAGAGAAAGGCGAGAGACTTCATCTACAATGACTGCGAATTTTTGCCATTTTGATTTTGTATGCACACATGGGATCTTTCTTTACATCCATCAGGTGTTGGTAATCTAAGCCACAGCCTCACACAGGGCCAAGAGACTGATTCAGACACATCCCTTTCCAAAGCAGTTAAGCAAAGAGCCACAGGTGATGCCCTCTCATTTCCATTTGAAAACTGGTTTCTTCAGGCTTCAGAAAGGGGTGGCGTGAGGCAAAGCCCTTCCTGACATTCAGGGCAAAAGAACAATAGGTAAGCAAAAGGCCCATAGCGGGGTTCCTCCACTGAGACTTTACTGGTCACACTGATATCTGAGTTTTCTGAGATGCTCGCCATTCCCTTCAGCTATCCAGTACATGGCCATATCACAGAGCTTCGAGGTGGTAAATATCTTGGACACAAAACCATGAGCCTATTCTTGAGTGTAGCCAGAATTCAGGAAGAAAATGGGAACTTAGGAAGTTTGTTGGTGTTGCCCTTCGATAATGCAAGCCACAATCCATTCATAAATTGGGCAGGATTGATGCTGGGAAGCTTTCTACTAGACAGGACACATCCATTGATGCATTCTCTTTTCTAATGTCTACAAAAACAGACACATTGGGATACACAGACATAGAAACACTTGCCTTGTCAAACGACTTACTAGAAACAGTTCACTCCAAACCAAACAAACCGCCTTTCTTACCTTTTCTCAGAACATGAGATAAAACCACAAACACACAACAAAAACCACAAAGGCAACGCCTTCCCCCAAGTAGGTCTGTGACTATTCGGAGTGTACTCTCACTGGTGAGCCTTACTATGTACCTCCAAAATGGCCTGTCCTGTCTCAGATCTGGTCTCTTTGGCCAACTCTGTGAAATTGTCAGGAGCCCGTGGTGAGCCACTACTTGCTTTCTCTGGAAAGGCCAGTCTTCAAAGCTTTCCTGGCATTTGGCCATCTTCACATCAATAGATACCAAGAAAGACTGACTCTGTCCTTACAAAATCCAAACAAATGAGCCCACTGGGACTGGGACTAGGACTGGCTCTGGGTGCCTGGAATCCTGGATCACAAGTTCAGAGAGTTCCATCACCAAGGAATAGAGATGAGGTCACTTCCTTCAGGAACTGAATGAGGTCACTGCCTTTGCAACCACTTTTTCCTAACAGTTGCTTCCAAGGGTCCCATGAGATAGATGCTGCCCCTATTTCCCGTGACCCTCTCACCAGTTAGAATACTATATCACCCATAGGCACCCGTGAACAGCTCTGCACACAGGCCTGGATTGGTCCATCTTCTGTACATTAGGAACAGAGACACTCAGTCAGACACAACCCCTCTCCAGACAGGGTTGTTTTCCATGGAAGATGACTTTTGCTCTCTCAGGTCCTTAATAGCTGCCTACATCTTCTCCAGGGATTATTTCTGCATGGACCTTTGAGGTTTTCAGCAGGTGGTATATCCCCTACATTCCTATATTGTAAGACCAACACTTTCTCTGCTCTTTTATAAAGTTAGAATGAGGGAATAGTATATGGTTTGGGTTAATTACATGTTCGATTTGGGTTAGGAATCATTTTGCTGGATGAATAATGGTATTGGAAATCTGTGATATTTATAAAAACATAGAGGTGAAATATATGTATGAAAACAGAAATCTAAGTAATATTTGAAGCCCAGAAACGGATTGGGCCCTTGATTGGGAGACTTAGCTTTGAATTATGTCCTGCACAGATGTCTCAGATAAATCAATACACAATGGCATCGGACCTTGTACCTTGAATGATTGAATGTCGAAGAGAACATCCATTCAAAAAAGGATAGTCAGTAGGATTTGGGAGATAGTTGGTAGATTCAGAAAGAAGAGTGAGTATAGGATTTGGACCAAAAGTTATTTAGCAATTGGGTTTCAGGTAGAGAGTGAATGTAAATGTCAGCACAAATGAACAGTCAAAATGATGAACTGGGAATTTATGAAGGAAAGCCGATATCAATAGAGACATTAGGATATTAGGCAAAGTAAAGTGAGTGATAGGATTAGACATTTTCAACAGGGTTGAGTTTGAATATATAATCTTAGAAAGAAACAAATATGTAGTCAACAATTGGATTGACATTTGAGAGAATTAGGCAACCTGGACATGGATGTTTTTAGAAATCCATGCTCACTGTAAATTTAGACTTTGGTACAATCATAAGTGTGACCTTTGCTTTATTTTCCAGAATATTACTGTGATAAAATGTATATGTAGATCAGGTGACATGAGTATTTCTTCCACCATTTCTGGGAACAATATTTTGAAGACGTATAAATGAGTATTGGGGGTAGAAAGTGGTGTAGTATCTGTCTAAGAATATAGAGATAATGCAAGAATAGACCATACTGTGAATAAATAATATAATTGGTCCGCTTTAAATAATGGATTGAGTTGATATCTGAAAATATACAGAAAATCTAATGTTGATATAAAATCATTCATTCCAACCAGTTATACTTCTAATGGTAATATTAAGGTGATATTTCATCATGAAGAGTGTGTGAGTTATGCTTCAAAAGTGATTATGGAAATCGAAAATAATGTGTTTAGAAAGAAGCCTTGTTAAAAAACATGGAGGAATACATGTGTTCTGAAGAATGAAGTTATTGAAAGTGAAACAAATGCCAATAAATTTGCTAACTTGTGTATGAAATATATATCTTATGATGTGCATAAACTGAAGAAATAGTAATGTACAAGTGTTGACTAAAAATGAACATCAAAATACACATCACGTTCCATAATTATCTACTTGCATTGGTGTTAAACTGGGTCAGTTACTGTAGAAATATTAGGATCCGTATGCACCATTCACAGAAGTTAGTTTTTATTTCTAGGAAACAAATATGTATTTCAGGTGGATGAATATTTCTGAGAATAATCTTTTGAATATTTGATTATAAATCCACATACATGAATACGAATAAATTTAGGGAGTGTACATTGAGACCCATATATTTCATATTATGAAAAACTTGGAGAGTGTACACACACACACACACACACACACACACACACACACACACAGACATTAAAAAGTAGCAATATATATGGAAATCGAAATTCATCATGAAATGTATATCATCCACTGATCCAAAAATATTCATTATACTGAACATGATTTTATTTATCATGTTGTTCATCTACGAAGCTCACCCATAGGTTGAATTTTCAGTTCCAACTGTGTTTAGGTGGAGTGATCTCTTCTCCCAATTTGTATCTGCAAAGTCAGCCACCTCACAAGAATGTACATGTGATAACAGGTATGATTCAATATGTGCATATGAAATAACATGTGCTGAATTGGCTACAGAGAAAGGCAGAGAGGAATTCATCTATTTGTTAACTTTAAAAACACATGGAGAACTATTTCAACAAAATATTGACTAGATTTATAAGTCCTACCCTGTATAATGCAAAAGGCAAGTCCAGCAATACACTATGTCTCGTCTAAACTGCTTGTATTTCTATTCGGTTTGGGTTATTTTTCTCCATCATATTAGAATTAGTAGTCAGAGTCTAGTAGGGTATGCGTTAGTGTCAGGCATTCAGCATTTTGAATTGAAAATAGGAAAATGAATCCAATGTGTATGTAAATATGTGCTTCACAAAAATCTTCCCACTCTAATCCAGAACAATGCCTTGACTTTACCTTCACTCCAAGTAAAATACAATTAGAGTGGAAGAGTTAGAAAATCTGTGAATACATATCTGGAATGTAATATGCTCAAGAGTTCACAACCTTGAAGGTGGTAGAGGAGTTTCCAAAAGTAAGGGACAGGTAAATACTCAACAAAAATGGAGCTCTTCTGGACTAAAGACTTCTGGTGAAACTGCCTCTGAGTTTGGGCACTTGAAATATTTGTTGTTGTCAGGAGTTTTAGCTTTTTTTGTAGAGAGACCATCAAAGCTAGGTATGTATCTAAGTGACCTGGAGGACATGGTTTCTTATTTTCTAATGAACATGAGGCAGCAGTGCTGAATTCTCTCTTTGTAGGTAAACTGTGGCCACTGCGGGCAAACTCTTTCCGTGTGGACTGTAAAGCCATCTGGCCATCCTCCACTTGTCGATGTGTTTCTTGCTGCTGCAATGTGAGTTTGGTATTTGCTTCACAAAATACAAGGAGTTAAACTGGGACACAGTTCTAAAGGGAGTTCTGTCACGTGTGGTGTGTCAGGTTCTGCATGATAATGAACCAACCAGGCTTCAATCCCACATAGCTTGCATCCTTAACCATAGCAATCTGATTCTGAACATTGCCCTGAAAACTCTCCACATAACAAGATGCCTTTACATAGAAGGGTCTGCTGGGTGCACCATGTCAGTCACAAGCCATTTGGAAGCCAATGGCAGATCCACATTGCCCCACCACAGATATTTTATCACACAACTGCACACGACTTTTCTAGGCCCATTTCACATCAGGCTCCAACTTACTGGCATCTCTTTTCTACACCATTTTCATGGTCATGGGAATTTCAAAAATTTCATGGTATTTATCTAGCCATTTTACAAGAATGATGTTGGAGGCACTGTGTGTTTAACTTCATTCAGGAACAATTAAATGGTGAGGAAGCTCATTTCAATGAAAGCTCTGGAGAAATCTCACAGACAAGGCTTCCAAAGAGTGGCCAAAATTTCACAGGAAGCCAGACCTATTGTTGTCTACAATGTGAGGTACATGTGTGTTTTGACTCTCAACTATGGCTGCCATGTCTTTCAGAATATAACCATGGGATATCCTGGAATAGATTCCCAGTGCTCTGTGGAAAGCAAACCTGGGCCTAGATCTCGGTTTCCAAGGGCGACTCTCATGCGTGACCAACTAAAATCCCAACATATTTCATGATAACACTTCTCTAAGTCAGCTCTAGAACTCAGTCTCTAAGGGGAATCACACCAGAGTTCAGCCCAGGTATACCCAGTCATATCTTCCAACTACCACACAAATGACCACAATTAAAACCAAAACACTCCCACATGGTCCTCATTTTCTTCCATATATACACTCTCATACTACGCTCTGTCTGGAGGTTTCCATGAGTGGCGAAGTCCAAGACAGTGTCCAAAATAAGCTTTCTTGCCCTTCATTGCCTAAAGTCATGGTGGCCTGGACACCCTTCCTGTGAACCAGGTGTGATCAAATAGGCCTGCCCTTAATACACCTCTGCTTCTCCAATTTGAGGCCTACTGACTGTCAGGTATAGATATTTTTATGTGAATTGGAGTCATGAGAAAACCCAAGAACCTATGTGCTAGACTCTCCAGGGCTTTGAAGAACTCATTTGACACAAAGGATGCGTATTCTCACTTGATGGAGTTCAGTAGACTTACAAAGGAAGGCAAGAGACTTCATCCACAGGGACTGCTCTTTTGGCCATTTTGGGTATGGATTCACACACGGAATGATCCATCAGGTGATGAGAATCTAAGCCACAACCTCACACAGGTCCAAGAGGCTGATTCAGACACATTATCAGGATCAATCACTTGATTTTTTCCTCTGTCTAACTAGCTAGAGAGACCTTCTCTTTTAATTGAATTTTTATCTCTGTCTGACTAGCTCGAGAGACCTTCTCTTTTACTTGAATATTTCTACTATAACTATAATACAACCCAAGAAGATAAAATTATTACTCCATATACTATGAATCAAATTGATGATTTAGATAATTAGTTAAATTCTTGGGCAATAATCATGTGCAAATCTAATGTTTCATTTGATAACCACTTACCATCTAATCCTTTATTGTCTTTTTGGTCATCACATCATGTAATTTTTCCAAAAATGACAAGAAAAACACCTATTATAAATGCTACAAATATATTCACTGATGGGTCAAATAATGGTACAGCAGTAATATTTACACCTGATCAAACTTTTACATTTTTAGTACCCAAACAATTAGCTCAAAATGTAGAGCTTAATGCAGTATTACAAGCTTTTGTGATGCTTAAAGCATCTGTAATTAATTTATTTTCCGATAATCAGTATATAGTTAGTGCTATAGTATCACTTGAAGATGGTAGAAGGATTTCCCCTTCCTCTACTATTTTCTCTTTGCTTTCGACTATACAAAGTCTAATCTTTGACAGGAAAGATCCGTTTTTTATAGGATATTTCAGGACACATACAGGATTGCCTGGAGCCCTTAGTTTGGGCAATTATTTAGCAGATAAAACAACACATGACATTCATACATATTTTCTATACACTAGAAGAAGCTACAAATTTTCATAAAAAGTTTCATGTCAATGCTAATACTTTACAAAAGCGTTTCAAAGTAACTAAGGAACAAGCTAGACAAATAATAAAACAATGTCAAAATTGTGTGACCTTTTTACCACAAGTTAATCTTGGAGTCAATCCTAGAGGATTGATACCTAACCATATTTGGCAGATGAACGTCACAAACTTGCCAGAATTTGGAAAATTAAAATATTTGCATGTTACAGTTGATACTTCTTCTGGATTTTTGATGGGCTCCATTCTTGCTGGAGAAAAAAACTAAAGATGTTATAGCTCATTGCTTACAAAATTTTGCCACTGTGGGCGTTCCAAAAGAGTTAAAAACAGATAATGCCCCTGCTTATACTTCTACTTCTTTTAAACAATTTTGCTCATCATTTGGCATTACTCATATAACAGGAATCCCATACAATCCACAGGGAGAAGGCATAGTTGAAAGAGCACATGAAACTATTAAAACGTACATATTAAAGCAAAAAGAACAAATTGGGAAGGGGTATATATTCCCCAAAGGTAAACTTAAAATAACCCTTTTACTCTAAACTTTTTAAATTTGGGTTCATCAGGGCTTAGTGCTGCAGAAAGGCATATATGTCCAAAAAATGTACATAAGCCCAAGGTACTTTGGAAGGATATTCTAACAGGACAATGGAAAGGTCCTGACCAAGTAATTGTCTGGAGTCCGGCGTCTGTTTTTGTGTTTCCACAGGGTGAACAGTAGCCAATTTGGATTCCAGAGAGATTAACTAAAGAGATTTCTACAGACCAAAAATAAGATGATTTGGCTCAAATCAATAAGAGCTGATATGCAGAACTCCAGTTTGGCTGTTCTTACATCTGTGACAGAACCAGAATGTTTTTTTCAATTCTATTTTATTATTCCCCTTTCTCATATCATGAAGTTTTATTTTGTTTTTTTTTTAGCTCATACAGAACTAGGTTAATGTTTTGCTGATCAGTTCTATTTTTGGACAATAGAGTTTTTAGACATTGCAATGGAGATTTCACCTGTAAAAAGTCATAAGGCCTTTAATATTATGTCATGTGTTGTATGTATTATATTATGTGTGCACTTGTGTTTTGTGTTATATGTTTGATTTCACATCTTTTCTGTGTTGACTATATTCTTTTCAAGTTGATATACTTTGTCTTCATTATCTGATGTTCTGACTTCTACTTGATGTAGTCTGTTTGTAATATTCTCATTAGCGCTTTTAATCTGATTTACGGTTTCTTGCATTTCTATGATTACAACTTGATTATTTTTTAACACCTCTATCTCCTGATAAAGCTCATTCTTTGCGGATTTAATTTGTGTGGTTAGTTCCTCTTCAAAATATACTTTCAATGCTTGGATTTGCTGTCTCATGTCTTCTCTAATATTCCGTTCCATCTGAATTAGGAATGCCTTGATTTCTTTCCCTGTCCATATTTCTGATTCTTCTAGGTTCTCCTGTATATTTAGATTGTCCTGCATTGTTTGTAACCCCTTTTTCCCTTGTTTTTTCATATTGTTCACGTTGCTTTCCAGCTCTGTTTGACTGCTTTGTAACTGCTTTCTCCTATACATTTGTTTTGGCTTTGTATATCTCTGTTGTCTCTCTTTTGTGGTGGAAGATTATGCCTAAAAATTTTGGGCTTTGTTGTACTTTAAAGCTGATTCATTTAATTCATATAAGGCTTCTAGGTTCTGTATGCATATAATGATTTGCTGTTTGTTCTTAGGACTATATGTTTAGGTTGGGTGCTCTGGTGGTACAATGGTTAGTATGTCTCGGCTACTTTAGAAGATTGCTCCACTGAAGGTGGATACTACCAGGCAATTGGATCAGGGTGTTGGTAGTAGCTAGGTATTTAGGAGTCTTATAGACAGCCTCGAGACATTCACCTATTTGCATTTAGACAATTACACACAATGAAAGATGTAATGCTTGGAATGAGAGTTGGGGGGTAGGAGAATGAAGGTGCTCTTAAAAAGAAAAAAAGGATAGAGGGAGAGATAGATTAGAGGGGAATGAAAAGAACAATAAAACTTGAAATGGGATAGAAAGAGAGAAGGAAAAGGGGGGAAAGGAACAGGGAGAGAAGAAGGAGAGAAAAAAATATCAACAACAGCAACAACAACAACAAAAAAATTAAAGTCTTAGAGATCCACCTTCTTCTCTTCCAGTAGGCGGAGCTGTGCCTTCCAAGCGGAGTGTCTGCTCTCTACCTGCCGAGAGCTATCCCTGTAGGGCGTCTTCTGGGGGTCTCTCAGACTTGTCAGTCCAGAGCCATTTCACTTCTCCAGCTCTTAACCCCCTTCCTCCTGTCAGCCTGCCAGCCAGGTCCTGTTCCCCAGAAGTGATTCTCCAGAGATCTAGTTACACTTGCAGCCCCACCGAGTGCCCCTTTTAATCCTCAGTGCTGTGGTAAACTGGCGGATAAGACCTTAGGGGTCACCACTGGTGATATGGGGGCCTTGGGTTCTGGGCTCCCCTCTGCTTCCCTACGGACACGACCCCTGAGAAGTCAATGAAGTTTCCTGGCTGCTTGTATCAGTATGGGGAGTCACACACCTGCTAAAGTGGAATTTGCTGGGAAGGAATTTTGCCGGCCGAACTCCGATGATGTCACCTCTCTGCTATGGTGGGCCCCAGGCTTCTTGCCGGATTGACCGAGGGGAGGGGTGGGACTGGTCCGGCCCAGTTCACCTCAGCTCCTGGCGCGTGGAGGCTTGGCTAAAGACTTCTTCCTGCCAAGCTGTGTCTCGGCGTCTAGCAGGACCCAGTCACTTTGGCTGCGGGCTGGTGGACGGATCTGCAGCTGTGCCCGCGGTGCGCAGACTGTGGCTGGTGAATCTCGAACTCCGCGTCTAGTGGCAGGGTCCCACTCGTCCGGGTCACACAGACGCTTCAAAAAAATTCTTGTAGCTCCCGGGCAGTCTCCCTTCAGTGGAATTTTGCTAGGAGAATCTCCGTTGGTAGAATCAAAGAGTTATCCTTGCGACTTTATGACCCCATCACTGGGAGTGCATTAAAAGCGCAGCCTCTCTGCCCGCCGCCATGTTGGATCCACCTTTTCTTTTCATTATATTTAATAATTCTCTTCTAGACAATGTAAATTGTTAAGAAAATTGTTTTCTTTTAGTGCCTTTTGGAATGTTACATAATTCTTTCTTTAGGCATTGTTGCCAGAATTTCTATCTTCATCCCAGTGCATGTGAAGTCAAAGATAAAACCAATCTACAGCTTCTGCAATAGCCATCACTGAACTGCTTGCAGAACTTGCCTGGACTATGTATCACTTGTATGCATTGTGAACTCACCTGCCTGCATTGTGAACTATCTGTTGGTGCAGTGACGTGTGGTAGTGTTGGGGTATTTCTCTGATGATGTCATCGGTGGTACAATTTTTTCAAAAAGAGCCATCAATTGCCTTGGTGTATCTTCCTCCCTTCTGCTTGTCATGGTTGTTCAGCTAAAATTAGGGGGCCAACAGAGATGAGGCAAAGAGCCTCACCCGCCCGCTGGTACAAAGACCTCTCCACAGGTGTGGATGTATACTGGACCTGTAGTCAGTGACGGGTAAGATCCAATTACAATGGTACCAATCTAAGACAGGAGGCTGACACCTTGAGGTCAGCTCATTCGATAATGGGTAAGAATCATATGTACTATTGGACAACCTAAGGCAGGCATGGTCCCTAAGCCACATGCTTGTTGTTTAAACAGAGAGGGTTAGATGTTGAGAGCCACAGCCCAAGGGGCCAAAGCAAACTTTCAGACTGCCAGCTGATGGTTGGCTCACAGCGGCCCCAGCAACATCTAGCTGATTGGCTCCTCTGCGGTGATGCCCATTGGGCTGTTTCCCCACCCTTTCAAATTATGGAGCTGCTTTTTGGGGGACTTTTTTGGCTCTGCTCAAACAACCCAGCCAATCGACCTCAAGAGCAGGAGGAGAGGGGAGGTTGAGAGCTTGTGGGAAGCCGGTGTTGGCAGTTGTGCTCTGAGTGTTTTTCCCGAGGAGCTATTTTTTGGCGTGTGTGGTTCTAAAAATAAAGTTAGCTTTTGACAAGTGGCTCCTGAATTGTGCCCAGTCAGACTGTGTCAATCCTAAATTGATGGAGCAAAATAACCAAAACAGAATAGAAATACAAGCAGTTCAGAGGAGGCATGGTGTATAGCTGGACTTACCTTTTGTATGATAAAGGGTAGGTGTTATAAATCAAGTCAATATTAAATTGAAGTAGTTCTCCATGTGTTTTAAAGATAACAAATCCGTGAATTCCTGTCGCCCTTTATCTGTATCCTATTCAGCACATGTATTTTTGTATGCACATATAGAATCCTACCTGGTATCACATGTACACTTTTGTGAGGTGGCTGACTTGGCAGATACAAATTGTCAAAAGAGATCACTCCTCCTGAACGTTGTTGGAACTGAAAATTAAAACTACGGGTGAGCTTCCTAGTTGAACAAGATAATACATAAATCCATGTTCAGTAAAATGAATATTTTTGGATCTGTGAAAGATATATATTTCATAATAAATTTTGATTGGCATATATATCGCTACCTTTTAATGTCTGTGTGTGTGTGTGTGTGTGTGTGTGTGTGTGTATATATATATATATATATATATATATATATATATACACACTCTCCAGATTTTTCAGAATATAAAATATATGTGTCTTATTATACAATCCCTAAATGCATTCATATTCATGTATGTGGATTTATAATCAAATGTTCACAAAATTATTCTCAGAAATATTCATCCACCTCAAATACATATTGTTTCCTAGTACTGAAATCTAAATTCAGTGAATGGTGCATAGAAGTCCTAATTTTTCTACAGTATCTGACCCACTTTAACATCAATGCAAGTAGATTACTATGGTACATGATGTGTATTATGACATTCATTTTTATTCAACAATGTTACATGACTATTTCTTCAGTTTATGCACATCATAGGATATATATTTCATTCACAAGTTTTCAAATTTATAGGCATTTGTTTCACTTTCTATCACTTCCTGCTTCAGTACACATGTATTCCTCCATGTTTTTTGTCTGGTCTTTTCATGAGACTACTTTTCATTTTAGATTTCAATAATCGCTTTTGAAGCAAACCTCACACACTCTTCATGACAAACCATAACCTTAATATTACCATTAGATCTATAAATGGTTGTAATGAATGTATGTATATCAATATAAGATTTCCTGTATATTTTCAGATATCAATTCAATCCATAATTTAAAGTTGGAACCAGTTATATTATTTATTCACAGTATGGTCAATTCATTCATTTTATCTATATTTGTAGACACAGGGTAGACCTATTTGTACACCCAATACTAATTTATACATCTTCAAAATATTGACCACAGAATTGGTGGAAGAAATACTCATGTCACCTGATCTACATATACACTTTATCACAGTAATATTCTGGACACAAAATGCAAAGTTCACACTTATGATTGTACCAAAACCTAAATGGAAAGTGAGCATGGATTACTAAAAACATCCAAGTCCAGATTGCCTAATGCTCTCAAATGTTAATCCTATTGGTGCTAAATATTTGTTTTTTTCTAAGATTGTATATTCAACATCTACCATGTTGAAAATGTCTAATCCTATCAATCAATTTATACTTTGCCTGATTTCTTCATGTCTCTATTGATATCTGCTTCCCTATATATTTTCCCTAGTTAATCATTGTGACTGACTCATCACATGTTCTGACATTTACATTCATTCTCTACGAGAAACCCTATTGCTAAAGAACTTTTGGACCAAATCCTATACTCACTCTTCTTCCTAAACCTACTGACTATCTTTCCAATCCTACCGACTACCCTTTTTAAGTGGATGTTTTCTTCTACATTCAATCATCCAATTTACAAGGTCCTATGCCATTGTTTATCGATTTTTCTGAGACATCTGTGCAGAAGGTATTTCAAAGCTAAGTATCCCAATCAAGGACCCAATGCTCTTCTGGGCTTCAAATCTTACCTAGACTTCTGTATTCATACTTATATTTCACCTGTATATTCTTGTAAATATCACAGGTTCCCAATGCCATTATTCATCATGCAGAATGATCCCTAACCCAAATCGAACCTGTTATTACCCTAACCATACACTGTTCCCTCAATCTAACTTTACAGAAAAGCAGGGACAGAGTTGGTCTTACAATCAGGAGTGTAGGGGATCTTCCACCTGCTGAGAACCTCAAAGGTCAATACAGAAATGATCCATGGAGAAGATGTAGGCAGCAATGAAGGACCTGAGGGAGGAAAAGTCAACTTCCATCGCAAACAACCTGGTCAGGGTGAAGGGATGTGTCTGAATCAGCCTCTTTCATCTTAATGTAGAGAAGATGGACCAAACCAAGCCTGTGTGGAGAGCTGTGCCCAGGTGCCTATGGTTGATATACCATTCTAACTTGTGAAAATGTCACAGCAAGTAGGTGCACCCTCCATCTCATGGGACCCTTGGAAGCAACTGTTAGGACAAAGTGGTTGCCAAGGCAGTGACTTCATTCACTTCCTGAAGGAAGTTACCTCACATAACTTCCTTGGTGATGGAACTCTCTAAACTTGGGATTCAGGAAGCCAGGCAACCACAGCCAGTTCCAGTCCCAGTTCCAGTGGTCTCACTTGTTTGGGTAAACCAAGGACAGAGTCAGTCTTTCTTGGTACCTAGTTATGTGAGGATGGCCAAATGCTAGGAAAGCTAAGAAGAGGGGCCTTTCCTGAGAAAGAAGGTAGTGGCTCACCAGTGACTTTTGACAACTTCACAGAGTTGGCCAAGGAGACCAGAACTGAGACAGCACAGTGCATTTCGTGGAAATATAGTATGTCCCACCCATCATAGGACACTCCGGATAGTCACAGACCTACTTTGGGAAAGGTGGTGTCTTTTTGAGTGTGGGTGTGAGTTTGTGGTTTTGTCTCATGTTCTGAGAATATGTAGGAAAGGCGATTTGTTTGGTTTGGAGAGGACTGTATCTAGTATGTCCTCTGACAAGGTGAGTGTTTCTATTACTGTGTATCCCACTCTCTCCGTGGTCTTAGTATTAGAAAAAGAATGCATCATGGATGTGTTCTGTCTAGTAGAAAGCTTCCCAGCATTCATACTGCCAATTTATGAATGGACTGCGACTAGCCTTATCAATGGGCAAAACCTACTATCTTTCTAAGTTCCTGTTTTCTTCCTGAATTCCGGACACTCTCCAGAATAGGCTCAAAGTTTTGTGTCCAAGCTATGTAGCACCTCCAAGCTCTGTCACATGGCCATGTACTGGATAGCTGAAGGGAAGTAGAGCATGTCAGAAAACTCAGATATCAGGAAACTCAGATACCAGGAAAGTCTCAGTGGAGAAACCCTGCTTTGGGCCATTTGCTTACCTATTTTTCTGTTGCCCTGAATGTAAGGAAAGTCTTTGGCTCAGGCCACCCCTTTGTGAAGCCTGAAGAAAACAGTATTCAAATGGAAATGAGTGGGCATCACCTGTGGCTCTTCGCTTAATTGCTTTGGAAATGGATGTGTTGAATCAGCCTCTTGGCGCTCGGTGAAGCTGGGGCTTAGATTGTCAGCTCCTGATGGATCTAAAGAAATATCCCATGTGTGCATCCATAAACAAAATTCAAAAAGATCAGTCATTGTGGATGAAGTCTCTCACCTTCCTCTGTTAGGTTCCTGACCTCCATCAAGTGTGACTATTGACCCTTGAGTAAAATGAGTTTTTCAAAGCCCTGCAGATGTGCTAGTGTTGTCTCATGACTACAAACCACATAAGAATCTATACCTGACAGTCAGTAGGCCTCAAATAGTAGAAGCAGAGCAGTATTAATGGCAGGCCTATTTGATCACTCCTGGTTGACAGGAAGAGTGTGCAGGCCACACTTACTTTAGGCAAATGAGGGGCAAAGAAGCTTATATTGGACACTGTCTTGAGCTGCGCCACTTATGGAAACCTCTAGCCAGAAGTTATGATGAATATCTATATGGAAGAAAATGAGGGCCATGTGGGAGTGTTTTGGTTATAATTGTGGTCATTTTTGTGGCAGTTGGAAGAGATGACTGGGTCCACCAGGGCTTCACTCTTGGGTGATTCCCCTTATAGACTGAGTTCTGGAACTGACCTCAGAGTAGTATTGCCATGAATTGAGTTGGGATTTTAGAAGGTCACGCATGAGATTCACCCTTGGAATCTGAAATCTAGTCCCAGGTTGGTTTTCCACAGAGCACTGTGAATCTCAGCCAGGATATCACATGATTTTATTATGAAAAACATGGAAGCCATATTTGAGAGTCAAAACACACATGGACCTCACATTGTACAGTTCAATGGGCCTGGCTTCATGTGACCTTTTGGCCACTCTTTGGGAAGCCTTTCCTGTGAGTGTTGTCCAGAGATTTCATTGAAATGAACTTCCTCACCATTTAGTGGTTCCTGAATGAATTGAAACCCACAGTGCCTCCAACTTCATCCTTGAAAAATGGCTAGATGAATACCATCAAATTTTTGAAATTCCCATGACCAGGTGGCACTGGAGAAACTTTGGATGTCCTGTTGCTGATCATGAGTATACAATACAGTGCCTTGATTGACTGGGTTTCATGAAAATGTTGAAGAACAGTGATGCCAGTAAGTTGGAGCCTCCTGAGTAGTGGGCCTAGAGTAGTGGTGTGCAGGTGTGTGATAAAACATCTGTGGTGGAGTCATGTGGACCTTCCATTGGCTTCCAAATAGCTTGTGACTGACATAGTGTAGCCAGCAGACCCTTATATGTAAATGCATCCTGTTATATGGAGAGTTTTCAGGGCAATGTTCAGAATCAGGTTGCTATGGTCAAGGGGCCAAGCTATGTGGGATAAAGGCCTGGTTGGTGCATTCTCTTGCAGACCCTGACACACCACACGTGACAGAACTCCCTCTAGCACTTTGTCCCAGTTGAAATCTTTGTATTTCACGAAGCAAATACCAAACTCCCAGTACAGCAGCAAGAAACACCACGAAAATTGGAGGATGATCAAATCGTTTCACAGTCCTCACAGGGAGACACATAGCCCCCAGTGGCCACAGTTTACCTACAAAGAGAGAATTCAGCACTGCTGTCTCATGTTCATTGGAAAATAAGAAACAAGATCCTTCACGTCACATAGATGCAGATCCAGCTTTAATTGTCTCACCACAAATGAAGATTAAGCTCCTGACAACAACATATATTTCAAGTGCCCAACCTCAGAGGCAGTTTCTCAAGAAGTCTTTAGGCCAGCAAAGCTCCATTTTTGTGGAGGGTTTACCCTGTCCATTACTTTTGTAAACTCCTCTACCACCTCCAAGTTTGTGAACAACTGAGCATATTGCATTCCATATATATATGCACAGATTTTCGAACTCTTCTCCTGTAATTGTGTCTTACTTGGGGCAAAGGTAATGTCAAGGCATTGTTCTGGATAAGAGTGGGAAGATTTTTCAAAGCACATAATTACATACACATTGGATACCTTTTCCAATTTTCCATTGGAAATACTGAATCCCTGACACTAACCCTTAGCCTACTAGACTCTGACTACTTATCCTAATATGATGGAGAATAATAATCCAAACAGAATAGAAATACAAGCAGTTCAGAGGAGGCATGGTGTATAGTTGAATTTGCCTTTTGCATTATGTAGTGTAGGAGTTATAAATCTAGTCAACTTTTGTAGAAATTGTTCTCCATGTGTTTTTAAAGTTAACAAATATGTGAATTCCTGTCTCCCTTTCTCTGTAGCCTATTTGCACATGTATTTTTATATGCACATATAGAATCCTACAAGGTACAACACGTACATTCTTGTGAGGTGGTTGACTTGGCAGATACACATTGTGAGAAGAGATCACTTCTCCTAAATGCTGTTGGAAGTTAAAATTCAAACTCTGTGTGAGCTTCCTAGTTTAACAACATTATACATAAATCCATGTTCAGTACAATGAATATTTTTGAATCTGTGGATGATATATATTTCATGGTGAATTTCAATTGGCATATATATTGCTAATTTTTAATGTCTGTGTGCATGTGTGTGTGTATGTGTGTGTGTGTGTGTGTGTATATATATATATATATATATATATATATATATATATATATATACAAACTTTCCAGATTTTTCAAAATATGAAATACATGTGTCTTTTTATACATTTCCTAAATTCATTCATATTCATATATGTGAATTTATAATCAACTTTTCACAAGATTATCGTCAGAAATATTCATCCACCTGAAATATGTATTTGTTTCCTAGTACTGAAAACTATCTTCAGTGAATGGTGCCTACAAATCCTAAAATTAATACAGTAACTGACCCAGGTTAACATCAATGCAAATTGATTCCTATGGGACATGATGTGTATTTTGACGTTCATTTTTATTCAAAACTGGTACATTACTATTTCTTCAGTTTATGCACATAATAGGATATATATTTCATCCACAAGTTCGCTAATTTAGAGGCATTTGTTTCACTTTCAATCACTTCCTGCTTCAGAACACATGTATTTTTTCATGGTTCTTGACTGGTCTTTTCATGAGACTTCTTTCGAAACACATTATTTTTGATTTCCATAATCACTTTTGAAGAAAAACTCACACACCTTTCATGATAAACCATAACCTTAATTTTACTATTAGATGTATAACTAGTTGGAATGAATGTATGTATATCAATATAAGATTTCTTATATATTTTAAGATATGAATCCAATGCATTATTTAAAGTGGACCAGTTATATTATTTATTAACAGTATGGTCTATTCATGCATTAGCTCTATATTCATAGACACAAGGTACACCTCTTTGTACCCCCAATACTAACTTATTAATCTTCAAAATATTGCTCCCAGAAATGATGGAAAAATTACTCATGTCACCTGATCTACATATACATTTTATCACAGTAATATTCTGCAGACAAAATGCAAGGTTCACACTTATTATTGTACCAAAGCCTAAATTGAAAATGAACATGGATTACTAAACACAGCCATGTCCAGGTTGCCTAATGCTCTCAAATATCAATCCAATTAGTGACTACATATTGGTTTCTTCCTAAGATCATATATTCAAATTCAACCCTGTTGAAAATGTCTAATCCTATCACCCACTTTATATTTTGCCTTATTTCATAATATCTCTATTGATATCTGTTTTCCTACATATTTTCTCCGGTTCACTATTGTGACTGACTCTTCACGTGGGCTAACATTTACATTCACACTCTAAACAAAATCCTATTGATAAAGAATATTTTTTTTCCAAAACCTATACTCATTCTTCTTCCTAAACCTAACAACTATCTTCCTAATCCTACCGACTATCCCTTTTTGACTGAATGTTCTTTTCTACACCCAATCATCAAAGTAAACACTGGGCAAGCTTCGGAGGAAGAGACCACCAAAAGACTATCTCATGCAACAGCAAAGGGTTTATAGGGGGTCAGCATGCAGGGGATCGGAGCTCACTTGAATAGAGCAGAGAGCCCTGAGAAGAGCTTAAGCAGAGCTTATATACTTTCTTTGGGGAGGGCAGGGAGTGAAGTTTATTGATGGGTGAGGGAGAGTGGGCGGTTTGCATTCAAACGGGTGAGGGAGTACATTCTGCAGTTTGGCATTTGGGGACAGGACATTCTGGGAACAAGATTAGCAAACAGTTCTCAAGATTTCAACAGTGTTTTGTTAAGCATACAGAAAAAAAAGTGACAAGTACCTATTTTATTAATCTTTCATTCCCCACTTCTTCTTCTAGCTACTTTTAATCATAAAAGTGATCATTGTGGGGTGTCACATTCTATGTCTGCTAGTGGGGTATTACCATGAGTTTAACTTGTCCAATTTGAGCTTAGAGAAAAGAAATTACACGGTTGAGCAAACAGGGTTTTATAGTTAGCAATAATATGGAGATTATTATCGGACAGGCCAGGGTTGATAAAAAAGTTGTCAAAGAGGGGGACTATGTGAACCAAGACTCAAACCACTTTTTTTGGTCCTCTCACTCTCTCATTGACACTCTTCATGGTGTCTTTTTAATTTAATCATATTTTTTTTTACAACTCCATTATGCTCGGAATAAACACAACATTCTTCCCAGGAAGTGACAAATACCTATTTTATTAACCTTTCACTTTCGACTATCCCTTTTTGACTGGATGTTCTCTTCGACATTCAATCATCCAAGGTACAAGGTCCTATGCCATTGTATATTGATTAATCTGACAAATCTGTGCAGAACCTAATTCAAATCTAAGTATTCCAATCAAGGGCAAAATGCTCTTTTGGGCTTCAAATCTTACCTAGACTTCTGTTTTCATACATATATTTCACCTATATATTCTCATACATATCGCAGGTTCCCAATACCATTATTCATCCAGCAGAATTATTCCTAACCCAAATCACACATGTTATTAACCCTAACCATACACTGTTCCCTCAATCTAACATTACAGAACAGCAGGGACAGAGTTGGTCTTACAATACAGGAATGTAGTGGATCTTCCACCTGCTGAAAACCTCAAAGGTCCATGCAGAAATGATCCCTGGAGAACATGTAGGCAACTATGAAGAACGTGAGAGAGCAAAAGTCATCTTCCATGGAAAACAACCTGGTAAGGATGAAGGGTTGTGTCTCATTCACCCTCTCTCCTTAATGTAGAAAAGATGGACCAACAAAGGCCTTTGTGGAGAGCTGTTCCCGGGTTCCTATGGTTGAGATACCAATCTAACTTGTGAAAGTGTCAGAGGAAGTATGGAAGCAACTGTTCGGAAAAAGTGGTTGCTAAGGCAGTGACGTCATTCAGTTTCTGAAGGAAGTGACCTCACCTCACTTCCTTGGTGATGGAACTCTCTGAACTTGGGATCCAGGAAGCCAGGCATCCAGAACCAGTCCCAGTCCCAGTACAGTGGGATCACTTGTTTGGATTTACCAAGGACAGAGTAAGTCTTTTTTGGTACCTACTGATATGAGGATGGCCAAATGCCAGGAAATTTTGAAGACTGGCCTTTTCAGAGAAAGCAAGAAGTGGCTCACCGCGGGCCCCTGATATTTCACAGAGTTGGCCATGGAGACCAGATCTGAGACAGGACAGGCCATTTCTGGGGAACATAGTATGGCCCACCAGTCAGAGGACACTCTGGATAGTCACAGACTTACTTTGGGGAAGGAGGTGCCTTTTTCAGTGTGGGTGTGAGTTTGTGGTTTTGTCTTATGTTCTGAGAATAGGTAGGAAAGGCGGCTTGCTTGGTTTGGAGTGGAATGTTTCTAGAAAGTCTTTTGACAAGGCGAGTGTTTCTATGTCTGTGTATCCCACTGTGTCCGTGGTTGTAGACATTAGAAAAGAGAATGCATCAATGGATGTGTCCTGTCTAGTAGAAAGCTTCCCAGCATTCATCCTACCCATTTTAGGAATGGACTGCAGGTTGCCTTATCGATGGACAACATGTACTGTCTTCCTAAGTTCCTGTTTTCTTCCTGAATTCTGGCCACTCTCCACAATAGGCTCATGGTTTTGTGTCCAAAATATGTACCACCTCCAAACTCTGTGACGTGGCCATGTAATCCATAGCTGAAGGGAATGGCAAGCATCTCAGAAAACTCAGATATCAGTGTGACCAGGAAAGTCTCAGTAGAGAAACCCTGCTTTGGGCCTTTTGCTTACCTATTGTTCTGTTGCCCTGAATGTCAGGAAGGTCTTTGCCTCAGGCCACCCTTTGTGAAGCCTGAAGAAAACAGTTTTAAAATGGAAAGGAATGGGCATCACCAGTGGCTCTTTGCTTAATTACTTTGGAAAGGGATGTGTCTGAATCAGCCTCTTGGCCCTGTGTGAGGCTGTGGCTTAGATTATCAGCATCGGATGGATCTAAAGAAAGAACCAATGTGTGCATCCAAAAAAAAAATGGCAAAAAATCAGTCATTGTGGGTGAAGTCTCTTGCCTTCCTGTGTTTGGTTCTTGACCTCCATCAAGGGAGTATTGGGATTTTTTGTGTCAAATGAGTTCTTCCAATCCCTGCAAAGGTGCTTGGGTTTAATAATGACTCCAAATCACATACTATACCTGATAGTCAGTAGGCCTCAAATTGGAGAAGTAGAGCAGTATTAATGGCAGAACTATGTGATCAATCCTGGTTCACAGGAAGGGTGTCCAGGCCACCCTGAATTTAGGTAAATGAGGAGAAGGGAGCTTATTATGGACACTCTATTGGGCTGTGCCATTTAAGGAAACCTCCAGCCAGAGATTATGATGAGTGACTATATGGAAGTAGATGAGGGCCATGTGGGATTTTTTTTATTTTAATTGTGGTAACTTGTGTGGCTTTTGGAAGAGATGACTGTGTTCACCTGGGCTTTAACACTGGCGTGATTCTCCTAGAAGACTGAGTTCTGTAACTGACTTCAGAGTAGTAATTGCTTTGGAAATGGATATGTTTTAATCAGCCTCTTGGCCCTGTTTGAGGCTGTGGCTTAGATTATCAGCACCAGATGGATCTAAAGAAAGATCCCTTGTGTGCATCCAAAACCAAAATGGCCAAAAGAGCAGTAATTGTCTATGAACTCTCTCGCCTTCCTCTGTAAGGTTCTGAAAGAATAAAAGAAATTGAAATTGAAATGTAAAGAACCAGGTTTTGTAAAGTTTCCAAGCTGCACTCAGCACCTGAAATTTCTGTGGCAGTTAAGACAATTCCCGGATTTGCACATTACATGTGTGTTGAAATCTTCCCTGAGGACCTAGTTACTTAACAGCCCCTTCCCAGAAACCATGCAGCTCACCACGTATACATCACAGTGCATCCACCAATCAATTTAAATGTATACCCCTTCTTACGGCTGACCAATCACCCCCTGCCCAACCTGTTCCCGCCAATGAATGTGCTAATCATGTTTTAGAGTTGTTATTTGATTTTCCCGCGGTATATGATGATTTGCTAAAGAGGCTATGATGTATGTAAAGTCCCTGCCCTCTCTAAAGAATGTATATAAACTCCACTCAAGTGGTTCTCGGGGCTCTTTGTTCTTTGTTCCTCTAAAGTGAGCCCTGAGCTCCAGCACGCTATACCCCCAATAAACCCTTTGGTGTTGCATGAGAAAGCCTGTTGGTGGTCTTTTCCTCCGATGTTCGCCCCACCTTTTCATCTGGAGGTCCCAGGTGAGATATCCGGAGCAGCGGATGAAAGACCCCAAGGGACTCCTCTCGGGGTAAGAAAGGCGCCTCTTTCTGGTTTCGGGTTTCAGGTTAGGGCTTGGCAAAGTGGCTGTCGGTGAAGAGCATTAGCTCTCTCTGACAGTGGGTGGCAGACGTGTCACAGAGCTACTGGCCACGTCCCTGGGGGACACTCCAGAGGACGAGGGAAATCAAGGAATATTAGTTTCCTCAACTCGGTTATATTTTGCTTCAGGATTCGGTTTGCCAGCCCATCAGGTTTTGCTGGCTACACAGTTTTGTTCATTGTCCCGAACTCATGTTGAGTTTACTGTCTGTCTTTATTGTCTAACCCATCAGGTTTTGCCAGTTACTGAGTTCTAATATTTGTCTTGGACCCATGTTAAACGTTTACTGTTTGTCTTTGTTTGTGTTGCGTTTGTGTCTTCACTGTCTCTTTTTGAGTAACTCCCATTATGGGACAAAGCACTTTCACGCTTCTGTCCCTGACCCTTGATCATTGGACTGATGTCCACTCAAGGGCCAAGAATCATTATTTTTCAGTTAAATGTCAGACCTGGCAGACTCTCTGTGCTTCAGAATTGCCCATCCTCAAAGTCGGGTGGCCCCCAGAAGGATCCTTCTACTTCAATCTAATCCAAAAAGTCAGAGATATTGTCTTTCAGCCGGGACCACGTGGCCACCCAGATCAACAGCCATATACCCCTTCCCCAGGATCCTATCATTCAAACCTTCCGTTCCCTCCCCATCTTCCCCCCATTCTTCCTGAGTCACAAGACTGGACAATCCTCCCCCTCCTTATCCTCTGCCCTCGCTCCCCAACCCCCAACACATTCCAGATGATTCTCCCGCCACTGACTCAGCCTCTCCGCCACTAGAGGCAATTGGGCCAGACCCAAGCCCTCCAAGGGACTTCTCCGCAGCAGCAGCAGCCCCTCCTTTTCTGGTGGAAGCTGGGCCACCTAAAGAAACCCGCCAGCTACGGAAAATAGAAAACTCAGAAGCCACTGTGATGCTCCCTCTTCATCCTTATGGGCCCATGAACCGACCAAACTGGGATCCCATCACGTTTGAAGGTTGGTAGCATCTTTCCACTTATCACAGGGCTCTAATGGCGGGGATCCGAGTGGCCGCCAGAGGGCCGACTAATTTGGCCATGGTAAGAGAGATAATCCAAGGTCCTAATGAGTCTCCCTCTATGATTCTGGAGAGAATTATGGAAGCATATAGGAAATATACTTCTTTTGATCCTCAGCCAGAGGACGAAAAAACATGTGTTGCAATGGCCTTTATCCAGTTTTGATTCTGACTCCTTAATGTGTTCGACTACATGATTGGTTGCCTTAGGTGGCGTAATCAGGGTGCGGCCAACAGTCATCCACCCTGTGGGTCTTGCTGAGGTTGTCCGAGCATAGAGAGCAAACTCAACATAGCCCCAACGTTTGGCCTTGGGGTCAGGTATATCTGAAGTATACGATCCATTGTTATCGGATGAAAAGCCTTTATGCCACTTTAGGTAACTAGAAGTCAACCCTTCAGAGTAGCCAAGTGAGTGGTAAGAACAGCTACCACGTTCATCATGGAACCTGCATGACCAATAGGGACACCCATTATATATCTCAGGCCACCAATGACAATAGTCTTTGGTTTGATTAAAAAGGAAGCAAATGAAAGGCCAGTTCCAGCTACCAGGGACGAAGGTCCTTGAAAGTGACAATTTTAGGGAAATAGAGGTGCAGTTGTGGATGAAGCAAGTAGTTGCATCCACTGCGCGGACCTTCTGCATGCCATGTTCTGAGTATCGTTCCCGAAGAGTGAATAAATACATGGTAGGTTAGGAGGGTAAAGACAAGTCCCAACAGAGCACAGAAAAAAAGCAGAGCACAAAAAACAAGCAGTTAGAGAAGACTAGGGTGTTGGGAGAGCTCATTGTGCCTTCTTTAAGAGGAATTGGGCTGCAGGGAACACCGTGTGAGCCGCAACTTAAATGGGTGAGATGGGTGTGGAAAGCAGGATTAAAGGGAAGCTTCAGGAGGTGATTCTTGGAGTTCCTCTGGCATGGTCCTGTCGTCAGCAGGTGGGGCCTCCTGGTGATATGGTTTCAACCTAGAAATGGGAATCCAGGGAGTGAGACGGTTGTCTGGTAAGGAGAGTTTGGCGGCGGTGGGGGTACAGAGAATGAAAGGATAGGGGCTTTCCCATTTTGGTGCAAGAGTCCCTTTCTCCTCTGGGGTATTATAATAGACTAGACTCCCAGGTGTTAAGGGAGGAGTGTTTGGAGTGGAGACTGGGTCCGGAAGAAGCCAGTTCTGACATTTCCAGTGTTCAGAGCGGAGATGAAACAAGAGAGGCAAAGACAAATCTCGGGTGAGAGGTCCTTGTGAAGTGACCAACCCAGAGGGTATAAGAGGTCTTCCATACATTATCTCAAAGGGAGACAGTAAAGATGGTTTCTTAGGGAGAGCTCTGATTCGAAGCAAAGCAAAGGGAAGGATTTTGACCCAGTCTAAGTTTAATTCCATTGTCAATTTGGTAAGGACTTCCTTCAGAGTATGATTTACCCTACCCACTTTCCCTGAAGCCTGGGGGTAATATGGACAGTGGAAATGCCACTTGAAGGAGAGGGCTTGAGAGACCTTTTGTGTGATCCTAGAAATAATCTCAGGGCCATTGTCATATTGTAGGAAAGTGGGCATACAAAACCTAGGGATGATGTCTGTCAGTTAGATTGAAGCTACAGTGGAAGCCTTTTTATTGGAAGTGGGAAATGCCTCAACCCAAACAGAGAAAGTGTTCACAAAGACAAGGAGGTATTTAGTGTGCCATACTGTGGGCATGTTGGTGAAGTCTACTTGCCAGTCAGCAATGGGAATGTGTCCCTGGGCTTGGTGGAAAGGGAAAGGTTTGGGCCTTAAAGGAATATGAGGTTTGGTCCGCTGACAGATCTGACAATTAGAGGCTATATTCTCTATCATGGCTATGTCAGAAGGGTTGAGGGAGAAGAAGCTCTGTAAAAAAAGGGTCAAAGACTGAGAATTGGAATGGTGTAGAGTATGAAGGAACTTGAAAAGATCCTTGTTCTTACTGGAAGAAGTAGGGGCTTCAGATGAGCTGTCTAAAGTGGCCATAATATGTACCCCATAGGGGCCATAATTGGAAGTGGTAGCACGCATTCGTGGCGCCTGGTCAGCTTTGGCATTGCCCTCAGTGATAAGAGAGCCATCCTTCTGATGGGACCTACAATGGACAACTCCCAACTGGGTGGGTAAGTGGGAGGCCTCCATCAGATTGGTTATAAGAGCCGAATTAGTGATCGCATTACCTTTGGTGGTAAGTAGGCGTCGCTCCCTTCATATTGAAGCATGGGATAATAAGATCTGGAAGACATATTTTGAATCAGTATAGAGGGTGAGGGATTTGCCTTGTGCTAGAAGGCAGGCACGAGTGGCTGCTATAAGTTCAATCTGCTGGTTGGTAGTTTCTGAAGGCAAAGCTTTGGCGTCTATAATCTCAGTGGCTGAAACTACAGCATATCCAGAGTAATGAGTGCCGTTCTGCCTAAAGGAACTGCTGTCAGTAAACCAGATAAGGTCAGGCTTGGTGAGTGGTTCCTCAGAAATGGAAGAATGACAGGGGAGGAAATCTTCTAAGGTTTCCAAGCAATTATGAGTTGGTGTGTTAGACGTGGGAGTCATTGGGAGCAGTGAGGGAAGGATCAGTGCAGAGCAGGGGAGGAAAGTAATATTAGGGTTTTCCAGAAAGGAAGTGAGGAGCGACAGAACCCTGGATGGAGGAAGGGTTTGAAGGCCCTTATAAGCTGAAAGATCTTTCAAGTGATGTGGGGAGTGGATAGTTCAAGGTGCCCCAAAACTCAGCTTAGAGGCTTCTTTGTGTAAAATTTGTCCAGCAACCAGAGCTCTTAAGCAAGGGGCTCACCCACGGATGGTAGAGTCTAGTTTCTTGGAAAATATGCCACAGGTGCAAATGTAGGCCCATAGTTTCGACCTAAGACCCTAAGTGCTTGCCCCCCTTTTTCATGGACATATAGATGAAATGGTCTTGAAAGATCAGGAAGGTGAAGGGCAGGTGCCTTTAAGAGGAGTTGCTGAAACCTGCGGAAGTGGTAGATGGGGGAGGAGACAAGAGATTCACTAGGGGGTCCATTTGCTTGGTCATACAGGGGTTTGGATAGAAGAGAATAATTTGGGATCCAGGCCCTAAAATAACCTGCTAATCCTAGGAATGATAGTATTTTGGCTTTCATATGGGGCACTGGAAGATCAGAGAGGAGTTGCCTCCTATCCAGTGTTATTTCCTTTTTCCCGGGTCTAAGGCAAAAACCAAGAGAGGTGACAGAAGAATGGGAAACCTGGGCCTTGTGGGGAGACTCCCTATATCCCTTGTCTGCTAGGAAATTAAGAAGCTGAGCGGTGTGGGATTGAGAGTGTTCCCAGAGGGACTACATAGAAGAAGGTCATTGACATATGGAAGGAGAATAGTGTCAGGACAGGTCGGGTGAAAGGATGTGAGGTCCTGGGCAAGAACTTGGCCAAAGAGATGGGGGCTATCCCTGAATCCCTGTGGGAGGACAGTCCAGGAAAGCTGATGAGAATGGTGGATGTGAGAGTCAGTCCATGTAAAAGCAAAGATATTCTGAGATTCTGAGAACAAGGGAATAGAAAAGAATGCATCTTTTAAACCTAGGACCGAGAAGTGGGTAGTAGTGGCAGGGATCTGTGAGAGGAGGGTGTAAGGGTTGGGCACTAGTGGGTGGATGGGGACCACAGAGGAGTTGACAAGGAGAAGGTCTTGAACCAGCCTGTAGGACACTTTAGGTTTCTTAAGTGCCAGAATGGGGGTGTTGAAAGGAGAGTGTGTAGGCCTAAGATACCCCTTTCGTAATAAATCCTGGATGATGGGTTCTAATTCGAGGAGGGCTGTGGTTGTGAGTGGATATTGTGATTGACTAATATATCTTGAAGGGTCCCGTAAGACAATATGAATAGGACTGCATTTAGCCATAAGGGGTGTAGTTGTGTCCCAAACCTCAGGCTTAACTGGTTTAGAGAGTCATGGGAGAGTGCATTAAGGAGGTGTATCTGCCCCTAGGAACATCATGAGGAAATGAGAGGTAGGAGAGGTGTGGGGTGATATGTGAATGCTGACTTTTAATAGTGAGAGTATGTCCCTTCCCAGAAGGGGAATGGGGCAATGGCTCATAACGAGAAAGAAGTGAGTGAAGGACAAAAGGGATCCCTGCATATAACATGATGGGGGGGTTTGAGGGAAAATCTGTTTACCTCCTACCCTGACAATAGGAGTTTTTGAGGGTGTGGTAGAACCCCATACTCCCTTAAGACCGAAAAAGTGGCACCAGTATCCAAGAGGAAGGTAATGA
Source organism: Callospermophilus lateralis (assembly GCF_048772815.1). NCBI lineage: Eukaryota > Metazoa > Chordata > Mammalia > Rodentia > Sciuridae > Callospermophilus > Callospermophilus lateralis. The sequence continues at coordinate 1,131,200 of NW_027514115.1, forward strand.
AGCATCCATCCACCAGGAAGGTAAACCTAGGCTCTTGATTCTTGATGGTAATAGTCTGGAGGGAAAGCCCAGGGATCCGTCAATCCTCCGCTGCTAAGCCCAAGAAAGGCTGTGGTTGCCTGGCGGCTGACCAACCTCCCTTTCGGGTTGTTGGGCAGTCTGCCCCCCAGTGTCCCCTTTGATGGCATTTTGGGCAGGGGTTGTAGGGTGTCCTCAGTGAAGGACAATCCCTGGCCCAATGTCCCTCCTTACCACATTTGAAGCAAGCTCCCGGGGGTGTCATATTGGGATGGCGTGGTGATGGCATTCTCTGAATGACCTGGGCCAACATTTGGAACTTGGCATTTTCAGCCCTCTGCCTACGGCATTCACTTTCATCCTCTCTATCATAAAAAACCTTGAAAGCGACAGCGAGGATTTTAGTCTAAGGAGTAGCAGGGCCCTGTTCAAGCTTTTTAAGCTTGGCTTTAATGTCAGGGTAGCTTTGGGCCAGAACATATTTCATTAAGACATGACGGCCATCAGGGGTTTCTGGGTTGAGGTTTGTGTACTGTTAAAGGGCCTTGGTTAGTCTATCCAGGAATTCTGAAGGTGTTTCCTCCTTCCTTTGAATGACCTCCTGCACCTTTTTAAAGTTAACAGCCTTGCGGGTGGCCTTTTACAGGCCCGCCAAGAGGCAGGATGTAAAAAGGTCACTAGACTGTAAGCCTTCAGGGGTGTTGTAATCCCATAGGGGATCCTGCTCTGGGACAGCATGAGGGCCTGTGGGGTGGTTAGGATTGGTCCTATGATTTTCATCAGCATGGGCTTGGGCTAGCTCCCAGACCCATTGACTTTCCTCAGGGAGAAGTGTATTGGCCAAGAGCATGTAGATGTCATGATGAGTGAGACTATATGCTTGCAGGACCCATTGAAACTCCCGAATGTAAGTGGTGGGGTCAGTGGTGAATGAGCCTAACTTCCTCTCTAGCTGAGTAATGTCCGACATGGAGAAGGGCACTTGGACTCTGATGACACCCTCGGGACCAGCTACCTCACAAAGGGGTGCGATTGTCTTGGGGGTGGGAAGGAGTCCCTTAGACCTGGTAACAGGAGGACTGAAAGAGGCAGGAGGCGGACAGGAAGGAGAGGGAGGGGCAGGGAGTGTCTCTTTGGAAGAGGAGGAGGTGGAACAGGCAGAAGAGGGCGGAGGGGAGGAGGATGAAATGGAAGGCTGAGGATCCCTGGAATCAGGCAGAGGAAGAGGAGGGTATAGTGGGAGAGAAGGGGCAGATAGGACTGGGGGATAAGGTGGGGGTTCATCTGCTGGGTTGAATGAGGAAGAATCTGTGAAGTCAGGAGTAGACGTAGGGGAAGAGAAGGGTTTGCAAACAAGGAGGACCTGAGAGGGAGGGCAGGAGGAGCAGCGACAGGGTGCTGTGTGAGAAGGCTAAAACCTTAAATGCAGGGAATCTCACTCCACTTTTTCAGATGCTGGCAGTAGTTAAAAAGGTCACAGATGAAGTTTGAATGTAAGGAGCCTTCTGGAGGCCAATGATTGCCATTATCCAGTGGATATGTAGGCCAATCTTGGGTACAGAATTTGATTAGAAGTTTGGGCTTGATGTCTGGTGTGAGGGAGAGTGTGGCCAGATTTTTTAGTAGACATTTGAGAGGTGAGGCTTCAGGTACAGATGAAGAGGTGCCCATAGTCACAGGGAGAGAAGGAAGACAGACAGAGAGAGAGAGAGAGAGAGAGAGAGAGAGAGAGAGAGAGAGAGAGAATAAGAGTAAGCGAGAGAGACAAAGAGAAAACCCGGGCTGGAACGGCTTTCAGGAAGCTCAGGGCGAACGGGGGTCAGGTGGGCGTCCCCAAAATGACCAGCCGTCATGAGGAAATACAGAGGGCACTACCTGGGCGTCACCAGTGAAGTGCGATCTGTGAGACCCAATGGGTTCGGAGCCATGGGCAACCTGACGTCAGGAAAGTTTTTGAACGCAGGGGAAAAAGTCAGTAATGAAAACAGAACTCCGGTTCCGGCAGAATGTAGTTCCAGGACGGGAGTTCAGTTTTCCCCGAGCAGAGAGGCAGCTTCAGCCAGACACAGCAGCCCCGCAGCAAACAGCAACTCTAGCCAGCAGCGGCAGCGGCAGCAGAGGAGAAAAAACCACAGAGCCTCTTGTGTAAACTCAGAAGCCTCACGCCCCAAAGGAAAACGGATCACCAGAGGGTCCACTGCGACAGGAAAGGTCTTAGTGGCAGGAATTTCCTGCCCCCTACAGGGCGTCGAGAGTGGGCCGGAAGATCAAGGTCACAAAACCAGTGGTAGCCCGAAGGGAGTTGCAGAGCCAGGGTCAGGGGAGGCTTACATATATCAGATCTGTGGTGGGTGCAGGAAGCTGGCTGTCTCCGGGGGAGCAGGGGACGGGGCTCTTGTTAGAAAGAGCTCACCCGTATCCTCACATGGGGCACCAGAATGAAAGAACTTCCCACGCAAAGGCACTTCGCTGGGAGAATTCCAATTTTATTGCAAAAAGCTGTGTGCTTATATAGAACTAAGGGGAAGATGGAAGGGCTTAGATAAATGGCAGGCAAACCGTTTATTGGTTAGTTCTTTCAGATATCAGCTCTGGAGCCCAGGAATTAGTTCTTATTGGGGCTAAGGTTCCCCACCAGCGAGATTTCAAATTGGCGCCAGCGGGAGAGTTCACACGGGTGGGAACATTTGGCACCACTGTAGAAAAAAGAAGGTAGGAAGAAGAAGTCCTTAGGCACCATGTTGGGGTTTTTCTCTGGGGTATGGCTGCCGTTTATACTTTTCCCAACAATGAGTATACCAGACAGTGCCTTGATTGACTGGTTTTCATGGAAATGGTGTTTAACAGAGATGCCAGAAAGTTGGATCCTGCTGAGTAGTGGGCCTAGAGCAATGGTGGGCAGGTGTGTGATAAAACATCTGTGGTGGGGCCATGTAGATCTTTCATTGGATTCCAAATGGCTTGTGACTGACATGGTGAAGCCAGCAGACCCTTATATGTAAAGGCATCTTGTTACATAGAGAGGTTTCAGGACATTGTTCAGAATCAGGTTGCTATGGTCAAGGGGGCAAGCTATGTGGGATAGAGGCCTGGTTCTTGTATTCTCCTGCAGACCCTGACCCACCACACGTGACAGAAATCCCTCCTGCACTGTGTCCCCGTTGAACTCCTTGTATTTCATGAAGCAAATACCAAACTCCCAGTGCAGCAGCAAGAAACACCATGAAAATAGAGGATGACTATATGGATTCAACGTCCACACAGGGAGACATTCAGCCCCCAGGGGCCACAGTTTACCTACAATGGAAAATTCAGCACTGCTATCTCATGTTCATTGGAAAATAAGAAACCATGTCCTCCAGGTCACATTGATGCAGACCCAGCTTTTATGGTCTCACTAGAAAGGAAGCTAAAGCTCCTGACAACAACATATATTTGAAGTGCCCAACCTCACAGGCAGTTTCTCAAGAAGTCTCTAGGCCAGCAGACCTTCAAGTTTTTGGAGGGTTTACCCTCTCCCTTACTTTTGGAAACTCCTCTACCACTTCCAAGGTTGTGAACTTCTGATCATATTCCATTCTAGATATGTATTCACGGATTTTCTAACTTTTCTCCTCTGATTGTGTCATACTTGGGCCGTAGGTGTTGTCAAGGCATTGTTCTGGATGAGAGTGGGAAGATTTTGGTGTAGCACATATTTACATACACATTGGATTCATTTTTCAATTTTCCATTCAAAATACCGAATCCCTGACACTAACACATACCCTACTAGACTCTGACTACTAATCCTAATATGATGGAGAAAAATAACCCAAACAGAATAGAAATACAAGCGGTTGAGAGGAGGCATGGCGTATAGTTGGTCTTGCCTTTTGCATGATATAGGGTAAGAGTTATAAATCTTGTTAATTTTTTGTTGAAATGGTTCTCCATGTGTTTTTAAAGTTAACACATATGTGAATTTCTGTCTCCCTTTTTCTGTAGCCAATTCAGCACATGTATTTTTATATGCACATATAAAATCCTACCTGGTATCACATGTACATTTTTGTGAGGTGGCTAACTTGGGAGATACAAAGTATGAGAAGAGATGACTCCTCCTAAATATTTTTGGAACTGAAAATTCAAACTATGAGTGAGCTTCTTAGTTGAAAAACATTATACATAAATCCATGTTCAGTAAAATTAATATTTTTGGATCTGTGAATGATATATATTTCATGATGAATTTTGATTGGCATATATATTGCTACTTTCTAATGTATCTGTGTGATATATATATTTTCAAAATATGAAATATATGTGTCTTATTATACACTCCCTAAATAATTCACTCATGTTCATGTATGTGCTTTTATAATCAACTTTTCATAAGATTGTTTTTAGAAATATTCATCCACCTGAAATACATATTTATTTCCTAGTACTGAAAACTCACTTCAGTGAATGGTGCAAACAAAGCCTTATATTTCTACAGTAACTGACCCAATTTAACATCAATGAAAGTAGATTTCTATGGGACATGATGTGTATTTTGATGTTCATTTTAATTCAACACTGGTACATTACTATTTCTTCAGTTTTTATACATCGTAGAATATACATTTCATCCACAAGTTCACAAATTGAAAGACATTTGTAACACATTCAATCACTTCCTGCTTCAGAACACATGTATTCCTCCTTGTTTTTGACTGGTTATTTCATGAGACTTCTTTCCAAACACATTATTTTCGATTTCCATAATCAATTTTGAAGCAAAACTCACACACATTTTATGATAAACTACAACCCTAATATTACCATTAGATATATAACTGGTTGGAATGAATGTATGTATATCAATATAAGATTTCCTGTGTATTTTGGGATATCAATTTATTCCAATTTCTAAATTTGGAAACAGTTATATTATTTATTCACAGTATGGTCTATTCATGCATTCTCTCTATATTCATACACACATGGTACACCTATTTGTGCCCCCAATACTAATTTATATCTCTTCAAAATATTGCTCTCAGAAATGGTGCAACAAATACTCATGTCACCTGATCTACATATACATTTTATCACAGTAATATTCTGGCCACAAAATGCAAAGTCACACTTACGACTGTACCAAAGCCTAAATGGAATATGAGTATGGATTATGAAAATCACCCATGTCCAGGTTGCCTAATGCTCTCAAATGTCAATCCTATTGGTGACTACATATTTGTTTCTTCCTAAGATTATTTATTCAAACTCAAGCCTGTCAAAAATGTCTAATCCTATCAATCACTTTATCATTTGCTGATTTTCTAATGTCTCTATTGATATCTGCTTTCCTACATATTTTCCCCAGTTCATCATTGTGACTGACTCTTCACATGTGCTGACATTTACATTTTCTCTCTACCCAAAACCCTATTGCTAAAGAACTTTTTGTCCAAATCATATACTCACTCTTTTTCCTAATCCTACCAACTATCTTCCTAATCCTACCAACTATCCTTTTTTGACTGGATGTTCTCTTTGACATTCAATCATCCAAGGTACAAGGTCCTATGCCATTGTGTATAGATTTATCTGAGACACATGTGCAGAACATAATTCAAACCTAAGTATCCCAATCAAGGATCCAAAGCCCTTCTGGGCTTCAAATCTTACCTAGATTTCAGTTTTCATAAATATATTTCCCCTCTATATATTCTAATAAATATTGCAGGTTCCCAATAACATTATTCATCCAGCAGAATGATTCCTAAGCCAAATCAAACATGTTATTAACCCTAACCATACTCTGTTCCCTCAATCTAACTTTACAGAAAAGCAGGGACAGAGTTGGTCTTACAATACAGGAATGTAAGAAATCTTCCACCTGCTGAGAAATGAAAAGGTCCATGCAGAAATGAACCCTGGGGAAGCTATAGGAAGCTATGAAGGACCTGAGAGAGCAAAAGTCATCTTCCACGACAAACAACCTGGTCAGGATGAAGGGGTGTGTCTGAAGCAGTCTCTCTTTTCTTAATGTAGAGAAGATGGACAATACCAGGCCTGTGTGGAAAGCTGTTCCCGGGTGCCTATGTTTGATATACCATTCAAACTTGTGAAAGTGTCACAGGAAGTAGGGGCAGCCTCCATCAATTGGGACACTTGGAAGCAACTATTAGGACAAAGTGGTTGCCAAGGCAGTGACCTCATTCAGTTCCTGAAGGAAGTGACCTACATCACTTTCTTGGTGATGGAACTCTCTGAACTAGGGATCCAGGAAGACAGGCACCCAGAGGCAGTCCCAGTCCCAGTCCCAGTGGCCTCACATATTTGGATTTACCAAGGACAGAATCAGTCTTTCTTGGTAACTACTGATGTGAGGATGGCCAAATGCCAGGAAGGTCTGAAGAGGGGACTTTCCTGAGTAAGCAGGTAGTGTCTCACCACTGGCACCTTACAACTTCACAGTGTTGGCCAAGGAGTCCACATCTGACATAGGACAGTCCATTTTGGAGTAACATACTATGGCCCATCAGTCAGAGGACACTCCGGATAGTCATAGACCTACTTGGGGGAAGGAGGTGACTTTTTGGGTGTGGGTGTGAGTTTGTGGTTTTGTCACATGATCTGAGAATAGGTAGGAAAGTCGGTTTGTTAGGATTGGAGTGGACTGTTTCTAGTAAGTCTTTTGACAATGCGAGTGTTTTTATGTCTGTTTATCCCACTGTGTCCGTGGTTGTAGACATTAGAAAAGAGAATGCATCAATGGATGTGTCCTGAATAGAAGAAAGCTTCACAACATTCATCCTGCCCAATTTATGAATGGATTTTGTCTTGCCTAATGGATGGGCAACAACCACTGTCTTCCTAAATTCCTGTTTTCTTCTTGAATTCTGGCCACTCTCCAGAATAGGCTTATGGTTTTGTTTCCAAGACATGAACCACCTCCAAGCTCTGTGACATGGCTATGTACTGGATAGCTGAAGGGAATGGGATCATCTCAGAAAACTCAGATATCATTTTAGAAACCCTGCCTTGGGCCATTTGCTTACCTATTGTTCTGTTGCCCTGAATGTCAGAAAGGTCTTTGCCTCAGGCCACCCCTTTTTGAAGCCTGAAGAAAACGGTTTTCAATGGAAATTAATGGCATCAGCTGTAGATCTTTGCTTAATTGCTTTGGAAAGGGATGTGTCTGCATCAGACTCTTGGCCATGTTTGAGGTTGTTGAATAGATTTTCAGCACCTGATGGATCTAACGAACATGTGTGCTTCCAAAACCAAAATGGCCAAAAAAAGCAGTCATTGTGGACGAAGTCTCTCGCCTTCCTCTGTAAGATTACTGATCTCCATCAAGTAAAAATAGGGATCCTTTTTGTCAAATGAGTTCTTCAAACCCTGCAGAGGATAGCCCATAGGTGCTTGGGTTTTCTCATGATTCCAATTCACATAAAGAATCTATACCCGAGAGTCAGTAGGCCTCAAATTGGAGAATCAGAGCAGTATTTACGGCAGGCTCATTTGATAACTCCTGGTTCTCAGAAAGGGTGTCCAGGCAACCCTGACTTTAGGCAAATGATGGGCAAGGGAGGTTATTTTGTACACTGTATTGGGCTGAGCCCCTCATGGAAACCTCCAGCCACAGGTTATGATGAGTGTCTATATGGAAGAAGATGAGGGCCTTGTGGGAGTGCTTTGGTTTTAATTGTGGTCATTTGTTTGGTGGTTGGAAGTGATGACTGGGTCTATCTGGGCTTGAACTCTGGTGTGATTCCACTTATAGTCTGAGTTCTCGAACTGATCTCAGAGAAATATTGCCATAAACTGTGTTCAGATTTTAGGAGGCCACGCATGGGATTCTCCCTTGGAAACTGAGATCAAATACAAGGGTGGCTTTCCACAGAGCCTTGGAATATCAGCTAGAATATCACATGATTTTATTCTGAAAGATTTGGCAGCCATAGTTGACAGTCAGAACACCCATGGACGTCACATTAAAGACCTCAATGGGCCTGGCTACATGTGACCTTTTGACCACTCTATGGGAAGACTTGCCTGTGAGATTTCTCCAGAGAATTCATTGAAAACAGCTTCCTCACCATTTAATATTTCCTGAATGAACTGAAACCCACAGTGCCTCCAACTTCATCCATGAAAAATGGCTAGATAAATACAATGAAATCTTTGAAATTCCCTTAACCAGGTGGCACTGGAGAACCTTTAGATGTCTTGTTGCTGATCTTGAGTGTACCAGAGAATGCCATGATTGACCGGGTTTCATGAAAATGGTGTAGAACAAAGATGCCAGTAAGTTGGAGCCTGCTGAGAAGTGGGCCTATTGCAGTGGTGGGTGGGTGTGTGATAATACATCTGTGGTGTGGCAATGAGGATTTGCCATTGCCTTCCAAATGGTTTGTGACTGACATGGTGCAGCCAGCAGACCCTTCTATGTAAAGGCATCATTTTATATGGAGAGGTTTCTGGGCTAAGTTCAGAGTCAGATTTCTATGGACAAGGGGGCAAGCTCTGTGAGATAAAAGCCTGGTTGGTGCATTCTCCTTCAGACCCTGACCCACCACAAGTGACAGAACTTTCTTCAACACTGGGTTTCAGTTGAACTCGTTGTATTTCATAAAGCATATACCAAACTCCCAGTACAGCAGCAAGAAACACCACAAAGTGGAGGATGACCAAATGGCTTCACAGTCCAAACGGGGAGACACTTAGTATCCAGTGGCCACAGTTTACCTACAAAGAGAAAATTCAGCACTGCTGCCTCATGTTCATTAGAATACAAGAAACCATGTCCTCCAGGTCACATAGATGCAGACTCAGCTTTGATGGTATCACTAGAAAGGAAGCTAAAGCTCCTTACAACAACATATATTTCAAGTGCCCAAACTCAGAGGAAGTTTCTCAAGAAGTGTTTAGGCTGGCAGAGCTCCATGTTTTTGGAGTGTTTACCTGTTAGACCAGGACACAAGAAAAGACCACTGACTCTAATTAAAATCAAATTAAATTAAGCTTATTATTTCCACTGGCTGTGCTACCTCTCCCTCACAAAACGGCGGGAAAAAGACAGCAACCCCAGCTTTCCTACAGGCAGCTTAATAGCCCAGAAAATTACACAAAAGGGGGTTTACAGATAACAGAACTCTGACAAACATCACACCAATGGCAGTCTACATTTTTTTTGCTGTCCCTACATCAGAGTTCATGAAGACCATTAGAGCCTCAGAGAGGGTTGTTGTCTGGCCAGAGAAGGCAAATATTTATGATGTGTCACTAAAGTTTCAGAGAGGGCTGCTATCTGGTCAGAGAGCCGGGCATGGGTGAGTTCAAGGCATGGGCAGGCATTCCAAGCAGGTTTAGAATTTGAAGTAATTTATGGTAAAGCCAAAATTATCTTTTCATGGCTTTTTGGCAAGATGGCTCCCAATTTAAATTAAAGATCAGGTTGGGTCTATCATTCCCGCCTTTTCTTTGTGTCCCCTTCAAATCTTTGATAGATTACGGGAAGAGCACTGAGGAAATTTTAATCCCTCAGGTAAGAGTCTCCAAATTTTTAGAACTCACCCAAAACCGATCTCCCTGATTTTACCTGGCTTAATTAATTACTTATATTGATAGTCTATTTATCTTTCTCTCCATTGTTATAAGAAGAGTGGTGTCACTCATTTTTTCTTCTTCTGACCTGAGACAGGGTGACGTGAGTGGGCATGGGATGAGGGACATGAGTTGCCTTTTAGAAGTCAGTTGAGGGACATGAGTTGCCTTTTAGAAGTCAGTTCGGTTTGAAGTCTGATTGGGGAAGAACAGGTTGTAAAGTCATCTGGGGATGGGTTCTTCTATGAGAGAAACAAAAACCATGAGTACTGAATAAATGTTGCAGCACCTGGAACATGTCACTGTATAGAAGTTCCCTCACCAGTCTTTAATATCCCCAGTTATCAGGACTGTCAATTTAATATTTAACTTTTACTGTTACACTTGTCCCTCCCCATAAGATACAGTTTAATTATTTAATGTCATCTGATCTTGTAAAATCCTTTTACTATTATGACCTCTGTGTCTCTTTGAGAAACCTTTAATTCTGTTACTCAGGGCTGGATAATTGTACTAGCAAACACCAAGCCAACCTGTGTAGGTTAGGAATATCTGTAGGCCTTAAACTGAAAACTTCTCCCTGTGGCAGGTCTTCTTGATAGTCTCTTTTTATAAGTATCAGGCATTCCTGTCTGAGAATTCTTCTTTGTAGCCACCAGTCTTACTTATTTTGGGAGGCAAACATAAAGTGCATACCTTAACATTATATTATTATTATTATTATTATTATTATTATTATTATTATTATAATTTAAAATGCCCAGGAATGGATGTATTTTGTTCTTAACTGTCTTTGCTAAGTGTTTAAGATGAAGCAGTCAAACTGACTTTTGTTTCCATCTATTGTTAACAGTCAGCTGACCTTTTATGGGAGTCAATTCTGGGGAAACTTGAGAGCAGATTCTCAGTTCTGCTAGTGCCATTTGCGCTAGGTGGGTCCAGATCTTGCTTGACCATTTGGCTTCCCTCGGAAGCATCAGGGATGTCTCCTTTCTTTGATGACTCTCCTCTTCGTTACAAATACACTGATTGGCTTTCTGTTCTCCAGTGGTCTCATTAATCTCCCTGATCAGGAGGAGGTTATGTGGCTCAGAGTTTCAAAGTTCTTTAGAGAAGTCCCCTGTTCCCTGGATTCAGACTGACTCATAGGGCAAAAGCCAAATATTGGTTTTCTTGGCTCTTTTCATTTAACTTTAATTTTAAATCCTAATCTTAAACATCCAGCAAATAAATTTTAACAGCCTTATATTAAGAGTACTGGGCTTTAATGTCTATAACTATATAATTATCTTTTTATTAATTGGGATCTGTATTATTCTGTCTGTATTGTAAGTAATGACTTATTATATTGAATAAACCCATGTTGTGTTCTTAAAGCAACACGTTTGTAAAACAGTAAAAGAGAATCTTTAGATCACTTATAAGAAAATTTCAAAATAAAATTAACAAAAGTAAAAATACTTAGCTTGTGTAACAGCTACCCTGAATTTTTTGGCTGAGTTATACATTATATCCCCTGTTTGAGATCCTAGGAATATTGACCTTAAAAAAAACCAACTTTTTAACATAACTTTAAAGAAATATTATCTAACCTACTGGTTTCGTAGTCATTCTCACATGTAGTAAGATGGGACACAGAACCTTATCTCAGCTAAGGCAGGGCTCTTTATAAATCTTAAGTATTTTAGTTCTAAAGCTAATTCTTATTTTTAAATATCATTTGACAAAGTTTACATAAATTGTTTGAGGTCACATGAACATTAGCTAACACCATATGATATCACATTTAAAACATGAATTAAAGAAAGGCTGAAAGTTTTTAACCTTTACATCGATTAGGCTCTCATTAACTAAAAAATACATTTAAATTGTTCCCCAATGTAAAAAGTAACATAAAAGTTTACATATCTTATTGATAACAGGTAAATAAATCCCCAATATATTTTTTACCATACAACTTCAGAGCACCAGCTTGATATAATGCTCTTTTAAAGTTTCTACCTTACAGACTTGCATACCTGTAAGATATGAAAACATTGATAGCATCACAATTACATTGATGTTTCTACATTAACCAAGTTTAGCTTTTAAAGCAATGGCAGTACAGTGCTCTAAAATAACAGTTCTTATTTAATCAGTTGTTTAATTTTTATGGTTGCTTGCTCTGGAGAAAATAAAACTTAATAAACACAACGTTATGGGTAAACTTATGTTTTAAGAAATTTTTGTCTCATTAACACATGACTTATTTTTATATTCATATACAGACTTTAATAAGAACTTATTCAGACCTTAGTAAATCAATCAGATATCTAAGAAAAGTACTCATGAATGAGCAATCCCATATCAAATTTACTTTACTTATTTATCAAAATATTAGAGAAATGTGTTGACAGTGTAAACCATTTTTATGTTGAAGGAAAGGTCCTAGAACCAAGGCATATTAGACATTTTGTAGATATTAATATTTTATTAGATTTTTGAACACCTAAAAAAATTGTAAGCTTAAATTTAAAGACATTGATTTTTATCTGTTTATCCAATTTAAATTGAAACATTTAAATCACGTGAATTAAAGATCTTTGGATCTCCTATTTAAATTTGTTTTAATGAGCGCTTTTTTATGAGCGCTCCTTGTATATGTTAATTTGTGTATCATATATATGATATACGGACATATGTATATGTGGACATACAACACATAACAAAAGTGTGCACACATAATAATAGTAAAGGCCTTGTAGCTTTTCTCAGGTGAAATCTCCATTGCAATGTTTCAAAAAGTCTACAGTTGGTCAAAGATAGAACTGATCTGAAAAACATTAACCTAGGTCTGTATGCTCAAAATCATGAGCTCAAAAAAAAAAGTATCTAAGGAAAAAAAAAGAGTCCTAGAAAAAGTGACTGGCTAGTAATTAGTAAATACCATACAATTTACCTTTTTTTTCCCTTAGGCCTCAAATCAGTCTCCTACTAAGCTTTCAGGCTTCTTTCATTTACATTTCAATATAAATCATGGCTGAGGTCTGGAAGGAGCAGGAAAAACTGCTATTCTGAGCAGACACCTCAGGCCTAAGGCATTTTAACCATAATTTTGAGGTTCGGATGTTGAAAATTATGATACAAATTTAAGATACAATTCACAAAATTTTATATTTTTACATCTTGTTTTGTCAACAGATACCATTCTATGATTTACTATCCTTGTCCAAATTAATGCAGTGGTACACACAGTGACATTTCCCGAGGCTATCCAATTCAAAATTGGTGAAAAAAAGACTGTATGATTGGGAATTTACTTGCCAACTTGGAAGTAGAGTTCTTCAGTTTTCCATACTAAGTATTTAAGTTCTCTGGCATGAATTATCTGAAATCATAAACTAAACAATTACCTAAACCCGACTTTTAACTGCAAGATTCTGCAATGCTTCAAAAACCCATTCAGATACCAGATTGTTAAAATAAAACATCATCATTTAGACACACATTCAGCTAAGATCATTCCCAAGAAACAATTTATAATATCAACACATTATTGCAGATGTCTTAAAGGGCCAGATACAAAGACACAAGACAGACAGAAAGGAGGTTCAGACTATGGCTGTCAGAGAGAACCGTTTAAACCAGAGCAGATAAGAGAAAAATCTCCTACACCAGTGTGCACCATAGATATCCACAGGGGGGGGGACCACATGTTTTAACAGAGGGGAAACCTGAAATGTAAAATAAAGTGTCTCCATGGTGACTTCACTGCATTTAGTGTCCCCTTTTTCTTTTTCTCTTTTTTAACAAGACAGAGGTGGCATAATTCTTACAGTGCGGGGAGGAAGGAGGTAATTCCCTGAATCAACAGGGCTTTTGCAGCTGCTGGGAGTCCCTCAGTCCCTCCTTTTACTTACAGGATTAGCTCCTCTTGTTCAGTTCCACACCAAGCATGCTTCATCTCCTAATATTTCAGTAGACAGCTCTCACAAAGTTCCGGGGTGGAGGGCGGGTACCAAATTTGTAAATTAAAGTTCGATTCCTCAACTTGACGCCAATTAATACCAACTTAATAATGAGGACTGAGTTTTGAGAAAAAGAAAAAGGGAGGTTTATTGCTTTGCGAACAAAGGAGAAACACAGGGGACTCTGCCAAAGGTTATGACTCTCTTGATCTGGAGTGACAAGGGGTTTTAAAGGAGTTTCACTTGTTAACCTCGGAGATGCTCAGTTCTTAGGTCCCCACCAAGCATTGCCCTCTGCAATGGGTGTGCTCCAGGCAGCCAGCTAGGAGCTTCTATCATCCTGCTTAACAAAGGCGAGTAAAGTTCATCGCAGTTCCCTAAAACACAGTCCAAAGGGGTGTCAGGCTTACTCTCTTTATTACCTATTTTTACGTCCAAAATCCTTAAGTTTTTACCACTGAAATCACACAACAAAATGAACAAAAACAAACAAACAATCAAAAAAATAGAACACAAAACAAAACACAAAAAACAGAAACCATGCGCCTAAACAGAAAAACAGTGGAACAGTGCAACATCTTGCTATAGCTCCAGGGTAGGAGTGCATGCGTGCCCGTCGGCCCCTCTCTACAGTTCCAGAGGAATTCCCTACAGAACAGAACAGAGGACAGAACGATTCTGGTTACTCTCCTGGAAAGGAGTATATGTGAGCCTCCCCAGGCCACATCTCTGTCATCAGAAGAGATCTCCCTTAACCGGATATCAGATGTTATAAAAGCCCCACTTACCTATGGAGGACTCCTCCACCAGGTGCTTGCTAATAGTTTTAGTGCAGAGGTTCACTGCAGTGCTCCCCGGACTAAAGGCTCTTTTCCTAATATAGAGAAGATGGACCAAATCAGGCCTGTGTGGAGAGCTGTTTCTTGGTGCCTATGGTTGATATACCATTCTAATTTGTGAAAGTGCCACAGAAAGTAGGGTAAGCCTCCTTCTCATGGTACGCTTGAAAGCAACTGTTTGGAAAAAGTGGTTGCCAAGGCAGTGACCTCATTCAGTTCCTGAAGGATGCAACCTCACCTCACTTCCTTGGTAATGGAACTCTCTGAACTTGGGATGCAGGAAGCCAGGCACACAGAGTCAGTCCCAGTCCCAGTCCTAGTGGTCTCACTTGCTTCAATTTAACAAGGACAGAGTCAGTCTTTCTTGGTACCTACTGATGTGAGGATGGCCAAATGCCAGGAGTACTCTGAAGAGGGGCCTTTCCTAAAAAAGCAGGTAGTGGCTCACAGCTGGCTCCTGACCACTTCACAGAGTTGGATATGGAGACCAGATCTGAGACAGGATAGGCCATATCTGGGGAACATAGTATGGCCCAGCAGTCAGAGGACACTCCGGATAGTGAGAGACCTATTTGGGGGAAGGAGGTGCCTTTTTGGGTGTGGATGTGTGTTTGTGGTTTTGCCCCATGTTCTGAGAAGAGGTAGGAAAGTCGGTTTGTTTGGTTTGGAGTGAACTGTTTCTAGTAAGTTGTTTGACAAGGCGAGTGTTTCTATGTCTGTGTATCCCACTGTGTCCGTGGTTGTAGACATTAGAAAAAGAGAATGCATCAATGGATGTTTCCTGTCTAGTAGAAAGTTTCCCAGCATTCATCCTGCCCAATTTATGAATGCACTAGGGCTTGCCATATCGATGGGCAACACCTGCTATCTTCCTAAGTTCCTGTTTTCTTCCTGAAATCTAGCCACTCTCCAAAATAGGCTCATGCTTTTGAGTCCACGATATGTACCACCTCCAAGCACTGTGACATGGACATGTACTGGATAGCTGAAGGGATTGGCAAGCATCTCAGAAAACTCAGATATCGATGTGACCAGGAAAGTCTCAGTGGAGAACTCCTGCAATGGGCCTTTTGATTGCCTATTTTTCTGTTGCCCTGAATGTCAGTAAGTTCTTTGCCTGAGGCCACGCCTTTGTGAATCCTGAAGAAAACAGTTTTCAAACGGAAATGAATGGGCACCACCTGTGGCTCTTTGCTTAATTGCTTTGTAAAGGGATGTGTCTGAATCAGCCTCTTGGTCCTGTGTGAGCCTGTGGCTTAGATTCTCAGCACCTGATGGATCTAAAGAACGATCCCATGTGTGAATCCAAAATCAAAATGGCCAAAAATCAGTCACTGTGGATGAAGTGCCTCACATTCTTCTGTAAGGTTCCTTACCTACATCAAGTGAGAATAGGGATCCTTTGAGTCAAATGAGTTCTTCAAAGCCCTGCAGATGCTAGCCCATAGGTTCTTGGGTTTTCTTATGAATCCAATTCAAATAAAGAATCTAAACCCCACAGTCAGTAGGCCTCAAATTGGAGAACAGAGCTGTATTAATGGCAGACATATTTGATAACTCCTGGTTCACAGGGAGGGTGTCCAGGCCACCCTGACTATTGGCAAATGAGGGGAAAGGGACCTTATTTGGGACACTGTCTTGTGCTGCACCTCTCATGGAATCCTCTTGCCAGAAGTTATGGTGAGTGTCTATATGGAAGAAGATGAGTGCCATGTGGGAGTGTTTTGGTTTTAATTGTGGTCATTTGTGTGGCGGTTGGAAGAGATAATTGGGTCCACCTTGGCTTGAACTTCGGTGTGATTCCCCTTAGAGTCTGTGTTTTGGAATTGACCTCCGAGAAGGTATAAGGTCCTATGCCATTGTATATCCATATTTCTGGGACATCACTACAGAATGTAATTCAACGCTAAGTATACCAATCAAGGGCCCAATGAACTTCTGGGCTTCAAATCTTACCTAGATTTCTGTTTTCATACTTATATTGAAAGGTTAATAAAATAGGTACTTGTCACTTCTTGATTTTCTGTATGCTTAACAAAACACTGTTGAAATCTTGAGAACTGTTTGCTATTCTTGTTCCCAGAATGTGCTGTCCCCAACTGCCAAACTGCAGAATGTACTCGGTCAACCAGTTGCACGCAAACCGCCCACTCGCACTTACCCATCAATAAACTTTCCTTCCTGCCCTCTCCAAGGAAAATATATAAGCACTTCTTAAGCTGTTCTCAGGGCTCTCTGCTCTATTCAAGTGAGCTCTGAGCCCTTGCATGCCGGACTCCCAATAAAGCCTTTGCTGTTGCATGAGACAGTCTCTTGGTGGTCTCTTCCACCCACCCTCGCCCGATCTTTACATCTGGTGGCCCCAGTGAGATCCGGCAGCCGCAGATGAAAGACCCCCAACGGGCTCCTCTGGGGATAAATAAGGCCCCTCTTTCTGGTTTCAGGATTCAGGTTAGGGTTTCACAAAATGGCTATTGGTAAAGAGCATGAGCTCTCTCCCATGGTGGCTGACACACATGTAACAGAGCCGCAGGCCATGTCCCTGGGGGATGAACTCATGAAATCGAGGAACAATAGTCTCCTTTATTCAGTGATATTTTGTTTCGGATTCGGTATTGCCAGCCCATCATGTTTTGCCAGCTACTCAGTCATGGTCTCAGTATTGGACGTCCATTGCCTGTCTTTATTGTCTTGTCTTGTCTGTGTCTTGTGTCATTGCTTTTATTGTCTGTGTATATTTCATTATGGGACAGAGCACTTCAATGCCTCTGTTCATGACCCTTGATCACTAGACCAAAGTCTGCTTAAGGGCTCAGAATCTTTCTTTTTCAGTAAAACGCCGGATCTTGCAGATTCTGTGTCTCAGAATGACCCAACTTTGTAGTCAGATGTCCCCTAGAAGGATCTTTCTACTTCGCACTAATTTGAAAAGTTCGAGATATTGTCTTTTAGCCGGGGCCACGTAGACATCCAGATCAACAGCCATATATCTTAACTTGTCAGGACCTCTGCAAATCTCCTCCTCCAAGGGTGAAGCCTTTCCTTGTCCCTGCACGGACTCCTACTCCTTCCCCCATGATTCTATCTCTTTAACTCTCTGCTCCTCCTCCTGCACCCTCTGTTCTCCCTGAGTCTCAAGACTCTACTGGATTCTCCTCCCCCTCCTTATCCTCTGCCTTCATCCCCCAACTGCCAACACCCTCTAAGTGATTCCCCTGCTGCTGACTCAGCCTCTCCACCATTCAAAGAAGCTAGGATGGCCCAGCGCCATCCAGATGACAGTCCCGTGGCACACAGAGCCCCTCCTTCCCTGGAGGAAGCTGGCCCGGCTAAAAGAACTCAGAGAACTCGCCAACGTTTTTACACCTGCCTACTTGGGATAACTGCCAACAACTCCTAGGGACTTTCTTTATGACAGAGGAATAAGAGAAAAACCTCCAAGAAGCTAAAAAAAAAATATCCTCGGACCTGATTGGCGACCAACACAACTTCCCAACATAATCAAAGCGAGCTTACCCTTAAACCAACCCAACTGGAACCCCAAAACCTTTGAAGATAAAGAGCATCTGTCCAATTATTGCCTGGCTCTAATAGCAGGTCTCCAAGGGGCTGCTAGGTGACCAACTAATTTGGCCATGGTAAGAGACATTATTCAAAGGCCTGATGAATCTCCCTCTTTGTTTCTAGAAAGAATTATGGAGGCATATAAAAGATATACTCCTTTCGATCCTCAGGCAGCGGATCAAAATTCATCTGTAACAATGGCCTTAATTGGGCAAGCTGCCATGGATATTAAAAAAATTTAAAAGAGAGATTTAGTCAGAGAAGCTGAGAAAGTATACTATAAGAGAGAAACAGGGAGAAAGAAAGGGAGCAAAGGAAGGATGAGAGAAGCAAAAGACAGACTAAGGGATTGACCAAGATCCTTGTCACAACAAGAAAGAGGCCAGAAATTAAGACATAAGGTGACAGTAAGGGTTACCTGGGGCCATGCAAGAGGCCACCCCTGGCCTCAGATCAATGTGCCTACTGTAAAAAAAAAAAAGGACACTGGGCCAAAAAGTGCCCTATAAAGAGACAGCCACGCCAGCCAGCCATTGTGACTCTGGTGCATGACTAAGAAAGTTGGGGCTCAGATCACTTCCCCTAGCTCAGGGTAACTTTTGAAGTGTAGCGGACCCCAGTAAACTTTGAAATGAATACAGGAGCAGTATACGAAGCCCTTAAGGCCCCATTGGGCCCTCTATCAAATAAAAGGTCTGTAGTACAAAGGGCTAATGGCAGTAAATATCGGGCTTAGACTACTAAGAGGACCATGGACCTAGGTAAAGGAAAAATCCATCACTCCTTTCTAGTAATCCAGGAATGCCTGGACCCATTGATGGGCAGAGATCTGCTCACCAAGCTCTTGGCCTTAATAACTTTTAACCCTGAAGGCTACCAAATGAAATTTCTAAATCCTTTAGTATAAACTCCTATAGTCACGGCTTTAACTAAATTAGTAGAAGATGAACATCCACTCTTCACACCCCCCAAGACTGATCAAACAGGCAAGCTACGCCAGAAATGGATAACAGATTACGCAGATGCCTGGGCAAAAACTGCTGGGTTAGGCCTGGCCGTGAAACAACCTCCAATAACAGTGGAGTTAAAAACCTCAGCCTCCCCAATTAATGTCAAATAATATCCTCTAAGCAAAAAAAGCTAAAGATGAGATAAGGCCCCATATTCAGAAATATCTGACCTTAGGCGTCCTAAGGCCCTGTCAATTGGCCATGAACACTCCCCTGCTACTAGAAAAAAAAGCCAGGAACCGGGACAATCGCCCTGTTAAATACCTAAGAGAGATCAACAACAGAGTGCAGGACATTCACCCCACGGTACCTAATCCGTACAATCTGCTTAGCACTCTGAACCCTGAGCGGAAATGGTATACTGTTCTGGACTTAAAAGATGCTTTCTTTTGCTTGCCTCTGCTTAAAGATAGTCAGTTGCTGTTTGCTTTCGGGTGGGTAGACCCAGAAACCTGAACGTCTGGTCAACTAACTTGGACTAGACTCCCACTGGGGTTCAAAAACTCCCCCACTCTCTTTGATGAAGCCCTCCACAGAGATCTCAGCAATTTCAGAACTACGCACCCCAAAGTCACCCAGCTTCAATACGTGAATGACCTGCTACTGGCAGCCAACACCAAGGAAAACTGTGAGTCTGGGACCCAAGCACTATTATATGAGCTTGCTCAACTCGGGTATAGAGTTTCGGCCAAAAAGGCCCAAATTTGCTGGCATGAAGTAATCTTACTGGGCTGTTTCCTTAGGGGCAGTAAACGATGGCTCACTGAGCCCAGAAAACAAACCATTGCCTAGATACCACCCCCATCTAACAGGAGACAACTCAGAGAGTTTCTTGGGACTGCTGGCTTTTGCAGGTTATGGATACCTGGGTTTGCGTTTTTAGCTGCTCCTTTATACCCGGTGTTAGAGGGAGATGCCCAATTCCAATAGACCCCTGATCACCAGGAAGTTTTTTATAATATCTATGGACACTGACACTGAACACCTCAACTTCACTGAGCTCAGGCTGCAATTACAGAAAGCCCTACACTACGTTAAAAATGTACACCAACTCACTCACCTTGGTTCAATGAAACTGCAGGCATTCCTGTAGGATTAAGAACAGAGTTTTCCACTAACCGACTCACAGCGAAAGAAAATAACTGAACGGGTAACAAAAGCCTGTCGAGTCCGTCAATTGGTTAATGCTTACCCTTCCAGTTTCCTAGAGGAAAGCACCTATGAGGAACCAGAAAACGACTATTTTGGGAAGTGGACAATAGTGAAATTAAGCCAGCAAGGTATGGATTTAAATACCTCCTAGTCTTTGTAGATACATTTTCAGGATGGACTGAAGCCTTCCACACATACACACACACACACACAAAAAAAAAAAAAAAAAAAAAAAAAAAAACTGCACAAATGATTTTCAAGAAGATTCTGAAAGATATTTTTCCAAGATACGGTCTGCCTAAGGTAATAGGGCCTGATAATGGACTGGTGTTCATGGCCCAGGTAAGTCAGGTGTTAACTGGGACCCTGTGGATTAATTTTAAGTTACATTATGCTTATATACACCAGAGCTCAGGACAGGTAGAAAAAATAAATACAACCATTAAAGAGACCTTCACAAAATTAAGCTTAGAGCCCGGCATAAAAGATTGGATTATGCTCCTGCCTTATGCACTGTTTCATGCGAGAAATATTCCCTCTCTTTCTTTGTGTAACCTCACCCCCTATGAAATTCTCTATGATTCCCATCATCCAATAAGGGACCTAACCCCAACTCTAAGGCTTAACGATCACTTCCACACCCCCTTGCTTGACAGACTTAAAGTCATTGAAAGAACTCAGCGATAACTGTGGAAACAGCTGGCCACTGCCTACCAACCAGGGGAGGAGGGGACTCTAAATCAATATCATGTAAGAGACTTCGTCTACATAAGACAACATCAGGTGTCATCCCTGGAACCCCACTGGAAAGAAACATACCAGGTGCTACTTATAAAACCTAAAGCGTTAAAGTAGACGGAATCACTTTTTGGATCCATGCCTCTCATCTCAAGCCTTCGCTGTGTCCAGACTCTTGTTGGAAACTGGAAAAGCGTGGTAACCATTTCAAATTGCGTATTCGCTATGTGGATAAGACTATAGACTCTCCCCTTGGCCACCAGTAGTTCTAACCCTCATCACCCCGTTCAGCAGCAATGGCTGATCACAAATCCTACTAGACAAGAAGTATAGTCTATCTCGCATACAGGCCCCATAGAGACCTGGTGGCCATCTCTCCACCCAGACATTTGTCAGGTCGGTATAGGTCTTTCCTATTGAGATATCCCTGATGAAGAGGATCCCACTAAAATCCCATTAAATCTCTTCTGTACCATAGATAATGGAAACAAATATTATGGATGCAGGGACACGCGAGACAGATTCAGGTTTTACTAGCCTAGATTACTATGTTTGCCTGGCGTACTATCAAAGCCACAAACAGCCACGGCTGTGTGGGGGAGAAGCCGACTTCTTGTGTAAGTCAAGGGAATGTGAGCATACAGGGGCTGCCTGGTGGAACCCAAACTCCTCATCAAATTCAGTACACAGCATTGGCCATATTACCAATTAGACAACCAAATACTATGGCCCCCAGAGGGTTCTCTAGATCCTCAAATTCTGAGTGACATTTTTAACTTCGGCAAGTTCTCAAAAGGGGGAAATTTCCCTATGTGGAATCATTTTTCCTCTTTTTCTCACATCCTGTACTATGCTTCTCCAATAGTTTCTCACCCTCAGCCTTCTGCTCTAGACTCTCTGCTATCACTCCCATCTTAGCAACCTGATTTCTCCTCTCCAATTACTAAATCAAAAACCCAAACCTCCGCTGGTTCTCAGAACATTGCCCCGTTGCTGAGGTAGCAGGTACCGAGGTACCCCTTCACCCACTCACTCCTCTCTTTTCCTGTCAGGGCCTGCACTAGGTCCCACCAAGTCCTCTAGCAAGCTAACCCAAAGCTCAAACCAGCTGAGAAGAGCCCTCAGACCCCTATCCACGATGTAATGAAAATGGCATTTAAAGTTGCTTTGTCATCACTGAAAAGAGGTTTCTAAGAATTTAAAGTCCCTCAAAGGCTTTTTGGAATATTTACTCCCATCTTCCCCTCTGCTATACCTGTTCTAATGCTCAAGTTTTGTTCTAGGAAAATCCCAAACCCCTTTACCATTTTTCTTTTACATCTCTCTTTTCTCATTCTTAGATCCATGGAGCTGCTCTCAGCCTCGACTACCCCGTCTTCCCCCTCTGTACCAGGTCCACAGAAATGTCTTAAATGACCTTCTCCAGAAGTCTTCACCAAGGCTTACTTTAGGTCTTTCAGCAAAAGAGTCCCTCTGAAAGAGTTCAATGTACATAAACTTCCACTTTTCGTGTTGCCCTGTTCTACTTGGCCACTGGCTGGAAAAATCACCACCCCTAAGCTAGACACTGCCTTTCCAGTTTTTCACAAAATATGTGAACAAGGCCTCTGGCCTTGAGCTGGGGCTTCACCTAGATGCCTACATTTCTAAGATAAAAAAGTTAGCAACTGGTCTCCATGGTGACAGCTGGCAGGGAGAAAAAAAGAGACAAAAAAGCTCTCCCCTTCCAAGGTGTCCTTGAAAAGTTAACTTGCCCAGAACAGAGGAAAAAAAAAAAACAGAAACAAAAACTAATTTTTGTGAATTTCTGCAGACTATGAACTTCTGAGCCCCTTCCCTTACATGTTGGGTACAAATTCTAAAACTACCAAAACTTGGGGTTCAGGGGATTAATTGATTACAACAGAAGCAATGCCCTCTAAATCCGGATGCAACCAAATAAGAATGTTTTCCTCACTTTGGTGCTATCTTAGGTGCATTTTCTTGTCCATTCCTAAAACAGTATAATTCTATACACTTTAACATTATTTATGTTTACATAAAATGGTCAATAGATGTGATTAATTATGTAATCATGCAGATGTTTTTCAGAGTGCTCTATCATGACGTAGGTTCATTTAAAGTTCAAATAGGGGGGCATACAACCCGGTTCCACCGGGAACCTGTATCCCTCACTTTGGCCATCCTATGAGGAATAATAATTGCTGAAGGGGTGGGCATAGGAACAACTGCCCTAGTCCATGAGACACAACAAAGACACAATTAGAAGCAGAAATAGACCAAAGCTTAAAGACATTAAAAACCGACATCACAGCTTTACAGGAATTTTAACCTCTCTCTCTCTGAAGTTGTTTTACAGAGCAGGCGAGTGTTGGACCTCCTCTTCATGAGAGAAAGTTGCCTTTTTGCTTGCATTGAGGGAAGAATGTTGTTTTTATGCCGACAATACTGGAGTTGTAAAAGAATCTATGAGTAAATTAAGAAAATGACTTGAAGAGCGTCAAAGAGAGACAGAGGCCCCAGAAGGGAGGTTTGATTCTTTGTTCACATAGTCAACCTGGTTAACTATGCTTTTATCTGCCATGGCAGGTCCATTTATAATCCTCATATGATTGCTAACGGTAGGACCCTGTTTGCTCAACCGTGTAGTTTCCTTTCTAAACCAAATCGAACATGTTATTAAACCTAACCATACACTGTTCTCTCAATCTAATTTTACAGAAAAGTGGGGACAGAGTTGGTCTTAAAATACAGGAATATAGAGGATATTCCACCTGCTGAGAAACTCAAAGGTCCATGCAGAAATGATCCCTGGAGAAGATGTAGGCAACTATGAAGGACCTGAGACAGCAAAAGTCTTCCATGGCAAACAACCTGCTCAGGATGAAGGGATGTGTCTGAATCAGGCACTCTCTTCTTAATGTATAGAAGATGGACCAAAGCAGGCATTTGTTGAGCTGCTCCTGCATGCCTATGTTTGACATACCACTGTAACTTGTGAAAGTGTCACAGTAAGTAGGGGCAGCCTCCTTCTCATGGGAACCTTGGAAGCAACTGTTAGGACAAAGTTGTTGCCAAGGCAGTGACCTCATTCCGTTCCTAAAGGAAGTGACCTCACCTAACTTCCTTGGTGATGGAACTCTCTGAACTTGGAATCCAGGAAGCCAGGCACAAAGAGCCAGTCCCAGTCCAAGCCCCAGTGGTCAAACTTATTTTGATTTACCAAGGACAGACTCAGTCTTTCTTGGAACCTACTGATGTGAGGATGGCCAAATGCAAGGAAAGCTATGAATAGGGGCATTTCCTGAGAAAGCAGGCAGTGGCTCACCGCTGGCCCCTGACAACTTCACAGAGTTGGCCAAAAGACCAGATTTGAGACAGAACAGGCCATTTCCAGAGAACATAGTATGGCCCACCAGTCAGAGGACACTCCGGATAGTCACAGACCTACATGGGGGAAGGAGGTGCCTTTGTGGTGTGGGTGTGGGTTTGTGGTTTTGTCTCATGTTCTGAGAATAGGTATGAAAGGTGGTTTGTTTTGTTTGGAGTGAACTGTTTCTACTAAGTCGTTTGACAAGGTGAGTGTTTCTATGTCTGTGTATCCCACTATGTCCGTGGTTGTAGACATTAGAAAGGAGAATGCATCAATGAATATGTCCTATCTAGTAGAAAGCTTCCCAGCATTCATCCTGCCCTATTTATGAATGGACTGCAGCTTGCCTTATTGATGTGCAACACCTGCTATCTACCTAAGGTCCTGTTTTCTTCCTGAATTCTCGCCACTCTCCAGAATAGGCTCATGGTTTTGTGTTTAAGATATGTACAACCTTGAAGCTCTGTGACATGACCATGTACTGAATAGCTGAAGGGAATGGCGAGCATCTAAGAAAACTCAGATATCAGTGTGACCAGGAAAGTCTCAGTGAAGAAACCCTGCTTGGGGCCTTTTGTTTACCAATTCTTCTGTTGCCCTGAATGTCAGGAAGGTCTTTTCCTCAGTCCACCACTTTGTGAAGCCTGAAGAAAACAGTTTCCAAATGGAAATGAATGGGCATTACCTGTGGCTCTTTGCTTAATTGCTTTGGAATGGATGTGTCTGAATCAGCCTATTTGCCTTGTGTGAGGGTGTGGCTTAGATTCTCAGCTCCTGATGGATCTAAAGAAAGATCCCAGGTGTACATCCAAAACCAAAATGGCCAAAAAAGCAGTCCTTGTGGATGAAGTCTCTCGCCTCTTCTGTAACTTTCCTGACCTCCATCAAGTCAGAATAGGGATCCTTTGGTTCAAATGAGTTCTTCAAAGCCCTGCAGAGGCTAGCCCATAGTTGCTTGGGTTTTCTCAAGACTCCAATTCACATAAGGAATCCAAACCCCACAGTCAGTTGGCCTCAAATTGAAGAAGCGAAGCAGTATTAATGGGAGGCCTATTTGATCTCTCCTGGTTCACAAGAAGGGTGTCCAGGCCACCCTGACTTTAGGCAAATTAGGTGCAAGAGAGCTTATTTTGGACACGGTCTTGGGCTGTGCCCCTCATGGAAAACTTTTGCCAGAGGTCATTATGAGTGTCTATATGGAAAAAGATGAGCGCCACGTTGGAGTGTTTTGTTTTAAATTGTGGTCATTTGGGTGGCGGTTGGAAGAGATGACTTGGTCCACATGTTCTTGAACTCTGGTGTTATTCCCTTAGAATCTGAGTTCTCAAACTGACCTCAGAGAAGTATTGCTATGAATAGCGTTGAGATTTAAGGAAGCCAGGCATGAGTGTCGCCCTTGGAAACTAAGTTCTAGGCCCAGGATGGCTTTCCACAGAGCACTAGGCCTCTCAGCCAGGATACCACATGATTTTATTCTGAAAGATTTGGCACCCAGAGTTGAGAGTCAAAACTCATATGGACCTCACGTTGTAGACCTCAATGGGAATAATATCATGTGATCTTTTGGCCACTCTTTGGGAAGCCTTACCTGTGAGTGTTCTCCAGAGCTTTCATTGAAATTAGCTTCCTAAAAATTTAATGGTTCCTGAAAGAATTGAAACTCACAGTGCCTCCAACTTCATCCTTGAAAAATGGCTAGAAAAATACCATAAAATTTTTGAAATTCCCATCACCAGGTGGCACTGGAGAACATTTGGATGTCCTGTTACTGATCATGAATATACCAGACAGTGCCTTGATTGACTGGGTTTCATGTAAATGGTGTAGAACAGAGATGCCAGTAAGTTGGACTCTGTTGAGTAGTTGGCCTAGAGCAGTGGTGGGCAGGTATGTGATAAAACATCTGTGGTGGGGCCATGTGGATCTTCCATTGGCATCCAAATGGCTTGTGACTGACATGGTGCAGCCAGCAGAACCTTCCATGTAAAGGCAACTTGTTATATGGAGAGTTTTCAGGACATTGTTCAGAATCAGGTTGCTATGGTCAAGGGGGCAAGCTATGTGGGATAGAATCCTGGTTCTTGTATCCTCCTGCAGAACCTGACCCACCACACATGACAGAACTCCCTCTTGTACTGTGACCCAATTGAACTCCTTTTATTTCGTGAAGCAAATACCAAACTCCCAGTGCAGCAGGAAGAAACACCATGAAAATGGAGGATGACCATATGGCTTCACAGTGCACATGGGGAGACCTTTAGCCCCCAGTGGCCACAGTTTACCTAAAAAGAGAATTTAGCACTGCTGCCTCATGTTCATTGGGAAATAAGAAAGCATGTCCTCCAGGTCTCATAGATGCAGACCAAGCTTTTATGGTCTCACTAGAAAGGAAGCTAAAGCTCCTGACAACAACATATTTTTCAAGTGCCCAATCTCACAGGCAGTTTCTCAAGAAGTCTCTATGCCAGCAGACCTCCATGTTTGTGGAGTGTTTACCCTTTCCCTTACCTTTGGAAACTCCTCTGCCACTTCCAAGGTTGTGGGCTCCTGAGCATATTCCATTCCAGATATTTGTTCGCAGGTTTTCTAAATCTTCTCCTCTAATTGTGTCTTACTTGGGGCGAAGGTATTGTCAAGGCATTGTTCTGAATGAGAGTGGGAAGATTTTTGTGTAGCACATATTTACATACACATTGGATTCATTTTTCAATTTTCCATTCGAAATACTGAATCCTTGACACTAACCCATACCCTACTAGATTCTGACTACTAATTCTAATATAATGGAGAAAAATAACCCAAACAGAATAGAAATACTAGCACTTCATAGGAGGCATGGTGTATAGTTGGTCTTCCTATTTGCATGATATAGGGTTGGAGTTGTAAATCTTGTCAATTTTTTGTTGAAAGAGTTCTGCATGTGTTTTTAAAGTTAACACATATGTGAATTCCTGTCTCCCTTTTTCTGTAGCCAATTCAGCACATGTATTTTTATATGAACATATAGAATCCTACCTGGTATCACACCTGTATTCTTGAGAGGTGGCTAACTTGGCAGATACAAATTCTGAGAAGAAATCACTCCTCCTAAACGCTTTTGGAACTGATAATTCAAATTATGAGTGAGCTTCTTAGTTAAAAAACATTATACATAAATCCATGTTCAGTAAAATTAATATTTTTGGATCTGTGGATGATATATATTTCACGATGAATTTTAATTGGCATATATATTGCTACTTTTTAATGTCTCTGTGTGTATTTTGTATATATATATATATATATATATATATATATATATATACACTCTAGATTTGTCAAAATATGAAATATATGTATCTTATTATACACTCCCTAAATTCATTCATGTTCATGTATGTGGTTTTATATTCAACTTTTCATAAGATTATTTTCAGAAATATTCATCCATCTGAAATACATATTTGTTTTATAGTATTGAAAACTCACTTCAGTAAATGGTGCAAACAAATCCTTATATTTTTACAGTAACTGACCCACTTTAACATCAATGCAAGTAGATTCCTATGGGACATGATGTGTATTTTGGCGTTCATTTTTATACAACACTGGTACATTACTATTTCTTCAGTTTTTGTACATTATAGAATATACATTTCAGCCACAACTTCATAAATTTAAAGAAATTTGTAACACATTCTATCACTTCCTGCTTCAGAACATATGTATTCCTCTTTGTTTTTGACTGGTCATTTCATGAGACTTCTTTCCACACACATTACCTTCGATTTCCATTATCAACTTTGAAGCAAAATTCACACACTCTTTATGATGAACCACAACCGTAATATTACCATTGGATGTATAAATGGTTGGAATGAATGTATGTATATCAATATATGATTCCCTGTGTATTTTCAGATATCAATTTATTCCAATTTCTAAAGTTTGAACCAGTTGTATTATTTATTCGAGTATGGACTATTCATGCATTATGTCTATATTCATACAAACATGGTACACCTCTATGTATCCCCAATACTAATTTACACCTCTTCAAAATATTGCTCCAAGAAATGGTGGTAGAAATACTCATGTCACCTGATCTACATATACATTTTATCACAGTAATATTCTGGCCACAAAATGCAAAGTCACACTTACGATTGTACCAAAGCCTAAATGGAATGTGAGTATGGATTATGAAAATCACCCATGTCCAGGTTGCCTAATGCTCTCAAATGTCAATCCTATTGGTGACTACAAATTTGTTTCTTCCTAAGATTATATATTCAATCTCAAGCCTGTTGAAAATGTCTATTGGTATCACTCATTTTATACTTTGCCTGATTTCCTTATGTCTCTATTGATATCTGCTTTCCTACATATTTTCCCCAGTTCATCATTGTGACTGACTCTTTACATGTGCTGACATTTACATTTTCTCTCTACCCAAAACCCTATTGCTAAAGAACTTTTTGTCCAAATCCTATACTCACACTTTTTTCTAATCTTACCAACTCTCTTCGTAATCTTACCAACTCTTCCTTTTTGAATGAATGTTCTCCTCAACATTCAATCATCTAAGGTACAAGATCCTATGCCATTGTGTATAGATTTATCTGAGACATCTGCACAGAACATAATTCAAAGCTAACTATCCCAATCAAGGACCCAATGACTTTCTGGGCTTTAAATCTTACTGAGATTTCTGTTTTCATACATATATTCCACCTCTATAATCTTATAAATATCGCAGGTTTCCAATAACATTATTCATCCAGCAGAATGATCCTAACCCAAATCAAACATGTTATTAACCCTAAACATACACGATTCCCTCAATCTACCTTTATAGAAGAGCAGGGACAGAGTTGGTCTTACAATACAGGAATGTAGGAGATCTTCAACCTGCAGAGAACCTCAAAGGTCCATGCAGAAATTATCCCTGGAGAAGATATAGGCAGATATGAAGGACCTCAGAGAGCAAAAGTCATCTTCCATGACAAACAACCAGGTAAGGATGAAGGGATGTGTCTGAAGCAGTCTCTCTCTTCTTAATGTAGAGAAGATGGACCAAACCAGGCCTGTGTGGAGAGCTGTTCCCGGGTGCCTATGGTTGATATTCCATTTTAACTTGTGAAAGTGTCAAAGGAACTAGGGGCAGCCTCCATCTCATGGACCCTTCGAAGCAACTGTTAGGACAAAGTGGTTGCCAAGGCAGTGACCTCATTCAGTTCTAGAGGAAGTGACCTACGTCACTTTCTTGTTGATGTAACACTCTGAACTTTGGATAGAGGAAGCCAGGCACTCTGAGGCAGGCCCAGTCCCAGTTGCAGTGGTCTCACATGTTTGGATTAACCAAGGACAGAGTCAGTCTTTCTTGGCAACTACTGAATTGAAGATGGACAAATGCCAGGAAAGCTCTGAAGAGGGGCTTTTTTTTTTTTTTTTGATAAAGCAGGCAGTGGCTCACCGCTGGCTCCTGACAACTTCACAGTTTTGGCCAAGGAGACCAGATCTGACATACGACAGCCCATTTCAGGGGAACATAGTATGGTCCACCAGTCAGAGGATGCTCCGGATAGTCACAGACCTACTTGGGGAAAGAAGGTGCCTTTTTGGGTGTGTTTGTGTGTTAGTGATTTTGTCTCATCTTCTAAGAATATGTAGGAAAGTTGGTTTGTTTAATTTGGAGTGGCCTGTTTCTAGTAAGTGCTTTGAGAAGGTGAGTGATTCTGTGTATCCCACTGTGTCCGTGGTTGTAGACAATAGAAAAGAGAATGCATCAAAGGATGTGTCCTGTCTAGTAGAAATCTTCACAGCATTCATCTTGTCCAATTTATGAATGGACTGCAGCTTACCTTATAGATGGGCAACACCTACTACCTTTCTACATTCCTGATTTCTTCCTGAATTCTGGCCACTCTCCCATAGGCTCATGGTTTTGTGTTCAAGATATGTATCTCCTCCACAATCTGGGACATGGCCATGTACTGGATAGCTGAAGAGAATGGTGAGTATCACAGAAAACTCAGATATCAGTGTGACCAGGAAAGTCTCAGTGGAGAAACTCTGCTTTGGGAATTTGCTTTTCTATTGTTCTGTTGCCCTGAATGTAAGGAAGGTCTTTGCCTAAGGCCACACCTTTCCAAAGCCTGAAAATATCAGTTTTCAAATGAAAATAAATGGGCATCACCTGTGGATCTTTCCTTAATTGCTTTGCAAAGGGATATGTCTGAATCCACCTCTTAGTGCAGTGTGAGTCCATGGCTCAGATTCTCAGCCCTGATGGATCTAAAGAAAGATCCCATGTGTGCATCCAATTCCAAAATGGCCAAAAGAGCAATCATTGTGGATGAAGTCTCTTGTTTTCCTCTGTAAGGTTCCTGATCTCCATCAAGTGAGAAGAGGGATCCTTTGGGTCAACTGAGTCCTTCAAGCCCTGCAGAGGCTAGCCCATAGGTGCTTGGGTTTTCTCCTGACTCCAAATCACATAAAGAAACTATACCTGACAGTCACTATGCCTCAAATTGGAGAAGTGGAACAGTATTAATGGCAGGCATCTTTGATCAGCCCTGGTTCACAGGAACAGTGTCCAGAAACACTGACTTTAGACAAATGAAGGGCAAGGGAGTTTATTTTGACATTGTCTTGTGCTGTGTGCCTCATGGAAACTTCCAGCCAAGGTTATGATTAGTGTCTATATGGAAGAAGATGAGGGGCATGTGTGAGTGTTTTGGTTTTAATTCTGGTCATTTGTGTGGCGGTTGGAAGAGATGACTGGGTCACCAGGGATTGAACCCTGGTGTGTTTCCCCTTAGAGACTGAGTTCTGAAACTGACCTCAGAGAAGTATTGCCATGAATTGTGTTGGGATTTTAGGAGGCCACGCATGAGAGTCGCCCTTGGAACCTGAGATCTAGGACCAGGGTGGCTTTCCACAAAGAACTGGGAATCTCAGCCTGGATATCACATGATTTTATTCTGAAAGACTTGGCAGCCATAGTTGAGAGTCAAAACACATAGGACCTCACATTGTAGACCTCAATGGTCCTGGCTTCAAGTGACCTTTTGTCCACTCTTTGGAAATCCTTGCCTGTGAGAGTTCTCCAGAATTTTCTTTGAATTGAGCTTTCTCAACATTTAATGGTTCCTGAATAATTGAAATTCACAGTGCATCCAATGTCATCCTTGAAAAATGGCTAGATAAATACCATGAAATTTTTGAAATTCCCATGACCAGGTGGCACTCCAGAAACATTCGATGTCCTATTGCTTATTATGAGTGTACCAGACAGTTCCTTGATTGACAGGGTTTTCTGAAAATTGTTTAGAACAGAGATGCCAGTAATTTGTAGCCTGCTGAGTAGTGGGCGTAGAGCAGTGGTGGGCAGGTGTGTGATAAAATATCATGGTGGGTCCATGTGGATCTGCCATTGGCTTCCAAATGGCTTGTGACTGACATAGTGCAGACTTCAGACCCTTATATGTAAAGGCATCTTGTTCTATGGCGAGGTTTCAGGGCAATGTTCAGAATCAGGTTGCTATGGACAAGGGAGCAATCTTTGAGAGATAGAAGCCTGGTTTGTGCATTTTCTTGCAGACCATAACCCACCACACATGACAGAACTCTCTCCAGCACTGTTTCCCAGTTGAACTCCTTGTATTTCGTGAAGCATGTACCAAACTCCAAGTGCAGCAGCAAGAAACACCACGAAAAGTGGAGGATGACCAAATTGTTTCACAGTCCACACGGGGAGAAAATAAACCCCCAGGGGCTACAGTTTATCTACAAAGAGAGAATTCAGCAGTGCTGCCTTGTGTTCATTGGAAAATAAGAAACTTTGTCCTCCAGGTCACATAGATGCAGACCCAGCTTTGAGGGTATCACTACAAAGGAAGCTTAACTCCTGACAAAAACCTATATATCATTGCCCAACCTCAGTGGCAGTTTCTCTAAAAGTTTTAGGCATGCAGAGCTCCATGTTTGTGGAGTGTGTACCGTGTTCTTACTTTTGGAAACTCCTATACCACCTCCAAGTTTGTGCACTCCTGAGCATTTTCCATTCCAGAAATGTAATCACAGATTTTGCAACTTTTCTTCTCTAATTGTGTCTTACTTGGGGCGAAGATAATTTCAAGGCATTGTTCTGGATGAGAGTCAGAAGATTTGTTTTAGCACATATTTGCATACACATTGGATTAATTTTCCTATTTTTCCATTCGAAATTCTGAATCCCTGACACTAACCCATATTCTAATAGACTCTGACTACTAATTCAAATATGATGGAGAAAAATAACCCAAACAGTACATAAATACATGCAGTTCAGGGTTGGACTTGCCTTTTGCATGATAAAGGGTAGGTATTATGAATCTAGTCAATTTTTAATTGAAATAGTTCTCCATGTGTTTTGAAAGTTAACAAATATGTGAATTACTGTCTCCCATTTTCTGGAGCCTATTCAGCACATGTATTTTTATATGCACAAATAGAATCCTACACGGTATCACACGTACATTCTTTTGAGTTACATGACTTGGCAGATACAAATTGTGAGAAGTGATCACTCGTCCTAAACGCTGTTAGAACTGAAAATTCAACCTATGGGTGAGCTTCCCAGTGGAACAACATTATACATAAACCCATGTTCAGTAAAATGAATGTTTTTGCATCTTTATGATATATATTTCATGATGAATTTCGATTGGCATATATATTGCTATTTTTTAATTTCTGTGTTTGTGTGTGTGTGTGTGTGTATATACTCTCCAGATTTTTAAAAATATGAAAATTATGTGTCTTATATACACTCCCTAAATTCATTCATGTTCATGTATGTGGATTAATAATCAACTTTTCACAAGATTATTCTTAGAAATACTCAAACACCTGAAATACATATTTGTTTCCTAGTACTGAGAACTAACTTCAGTGAAAGGTGCATACAAATTCTAATATGTCTACATTAACTGACCCAGTTGAACATCAATGCATGTTGGTTCCTATGGGACACGATGTGTATTTTGACGTTAATTTTTATTCCACACTGGTACATTACTATTTCTTCAGTTTATGCACATCTTAGCATATATATTTCATTCACTAGTTAGCAAATTTATAGGCATTTGTTTCACTTTCAGTCACTTCCTGCTCCAGAACACATGTATTTCTCTATGTTTCTTGACTGGTCTATTCATGAGACTTTTTTTCCAAATATATTGTTTTCGATTTCCATAATCAATTTTGAAGAAAAACTCACACACCCTTCATGATTAACCATAACCATAAGATAATCATTAGATATATAACTGGTTGGAATTAATGATTGTATATCAATATAACATTTCTTATATATTTTCAGATATCCATTCAATCCATTATTTAAAGTGGATCTAGTTATATTATTTTTTCACAGTATTGTCTATTCATGCATTATGTCTATATTAATAGAAACAGGGTACACCTATTTGTACCCCCATACGAATTTATAAATCTTCAAAATATTACTCTCAGAAATGGTGGAAGAAATACTCATGTCACCTGATCTACATACACATTTTATCACAGAAATATTCCGGACACAAAAAGCAAAGGTCACACTTACAATTGTACCAAAGCCTAAATGAAAAGATAGCATCCATTACTAAAATCATCCATGTCCAGGTTGCCTAATGCTCTCAAATATCAATCCTATTGGTGACTACATATTTGTTTCTTCCTAAGATTATATATTCAACTTCAAACCTGTTGAAAATGTCTAACCCTATCACACACTTTATACTTTGCTTGATTTCCTAATGTCTCTATTGATATCTGCTTTCCTACATGTTTTCCCCAGTTCATCATTGTGACTGACTCTTCACATGTGCTGACATTTACATACACTCTCTACCCGAAACCCTATTGCTGAAGAACTTTTGGTCCAAATCCTATGCTCACTCTTCTTTCTAAATCTACCAACTACCTTCCTAATCCTACCGACTATCGGTTTTTGACTGGATGCTCTCTTCAACATTCAATCATCCAAGGTACAAGGTCCGATGCCAGTGTATATTGATTTATCTGAGACATCTGTGCAGCACATAACTCAAAGTTAAGTATCCCACTCAAGTCCCCAATGCCCTTCTGGGCTTCAAATCTTACCGAGATTTCTGCTTTCATACTTATATTTCACATGTATACTCTTGTAAATATCGCAGGTTGCCAATACCATTATTCATCCCGCAGAATGATTCGTAACCCAAATCGAACTTGTTATTAACCCTAACCATACACTGTTCCCTCAATATAACTAACTTAAGAGCAGCGACAGAGTGGGTCTTACAATATAGAAATGTAGAAGATCTTCCACCTGCTTAGAACCTCAAAGATCCATGAAGAAATGATCCTTGGAGAAGATGTAGGCAGCTATGTAGGACCTGAGAGAGCAATAGTCATCTTCCATGCAAACAACCTGGTCAGGATGAATTGATGTGTCTGAATCAGCCTCTCTCTTCTTAATGTAGAGAAGATGGACCAAACCAGGCCTCTGTGGAGAGCTGTTCCAGGGTGCCTATAGTTGATATACCATTATAACTTCTGAATGTGTCACAGGATGTTGGGGCAGCCTCTATCTCATGGGAACCTTGGAAGCAACTGTTAGGACAAAGTGGTTACCAAGGCAGTGACCATATTCAGTTCCTGAAAGAAGTGACCTCACTTCACTTCCTTGGTGATGGAATTCTCTGAACTTGGGATCCAGGAAGCCAGGCACCCAGAGCCAGTCCCACTCCAGACCCAGTGGGCTAACTTGTTTGCTTTTCCC
This sequence comes from Callospermophilus lateralis, assembly GCF_048772815.1. Taxonomy (NCBI): domain Eukaryota; kingdom Metazoa; phylum Chordata; class Mammalia; order Rodentia; family Sciuridae; genus Callospermophilus; species Callospermophilus lateralis. Next base: position 1,166,212 of record NW_027514115.1, read on the forward strand.
AAAGACATAGTCAGTCTTTCTTGGTACCTGCTGATGTGAGGATGGCCAAATGCCAGCAGAGCTCTGAAGAGGGGCCTTTCCTGAGAAAGCAGGCAGTGGCTCACTGCTGGATCCTTACAACTTCACGGAGTTGGACATTGAGACCAGATGTGAAACAGGACAAGCCATTTTGGGGGAACATAATATGGCCCACCAGTCAGAAGACACTCCGGATAGTCACAGACCTATTTGGGGGAAGGAAGTGCCTTTGCCGTTGTAGGTGTGAGTTTGTGGTTTTTTCTCATGTTCTGAGAATAGGTAGGAAAGGTGGTTTGTTTGGTTTGGAGTGGACTGTTTCTAGTAAGTCGTTTTACATTGTGAGTGTTTCTATGTCTGTGTATCCCACTGTATCCATGGTTGTAGACATTAGAAAAGAGAATGCACCAATGGATGTGTTGTCTCTAGTTGAAAGCTTCCGCAATTCATACTGCGCAATTGATGAATGCACTGCAGCTTGCCTTATGGATGGGCAACATCTACTATCTTCTAAAGTTCCTGTTTTCTACGTGAATTCTGGCCACTCTCCAGAATAGACTCATGGTTTTGTTTCCCAGATATGTAACACCACAAGGCTCTGTGACATGGCCATGTTCTGGATAGCTGAAGGGAATGAGATCATCTCAGAAAACTCAGATATCAGTGTGTGCAGTAAAGTCTCAGTGGAGAAACCCTTCTTTGGGCCATTTGCTTAATTCTATTTCTATTACCCTAAATGTCAGAAAGGTCTTTGCCTCAGGCCACCCCTTTGTGTAGCCTGAAAAACACTGTTTTCATATGGAAATGAATGGACCCCACCTGTGGCTCTTTGCTTAATTTCTTTAGAATAGGATGTGTCTGAATCAGCCTCTTGTCCTTGTATGAGGTTGTGGCTTAGATTCTCAGCACCTGATGGATCTAAAGAAAGATCCCATGTTCTTCCAAAACTAAAATGTCCAAAAGAGCAGTCATTGTGGATGAATATTTTTGCCTTCTTGTTTTAGGTTCCTGAACTCCATCAAGTGAGAATAGGGATCCTTTGGGTCAAATGAGTTCTTGAAATCCCTGCAGAGGCTAGCCCATATGTGCTTGGATTTTCTCATGAATCCAAATCACATAAAGAATGTATACCCTACAGCCAGTAGGCTGAAATTGGAGAAGTGGAACACTTTAACAGCAGGAATATTTGATCACTCCTGGTTCACAGGAAGAGTGTCCAGGCCACCATGATTTTAGACAAATAAGGGGCAAGTGAGCTTATTTTGGACACTACCTTGGGCTCATAGAAACCTCCAGCTAGAGGTTATGATGAGTGTCTACGTGGAAGAAGATGATGGCCCTGTGGGAGTGTTTTGATTTTAATTGTGGTAATTTTTGTGGCGGTTGGAAGGGATGACTGGGTCCACCTGGGCTTGAACTCTGGTGTGATTCCCCTTAGAGACTGCATTCTGGAATTGACCTCAGAGAAGTATTGCCATGAATTGTGTTGGGATTTTAGGAGGACACACATAAGACTCACTCTTGGAAACTGAGATCTATGCTCAGGGTGGCTTTCCACAGAGGCCTGGGAATCTCAGCCAGGATATCACATGATTTTATTCTGAAAGACTTGGCAGCCATAGATGAGAGTCAAAACATACATGGACCTCACATTGTAGACGTCAATTGGCCTGGCTTTATGTGACCATTTGGTAACTCTTTGAGAAGCCTTGACTTTGAGAGTTCTCCAGAGCTTTCATTGAAATGAACTTTCTCACACTTAATGGTTCCTGAATGAATTGAGACCCACAGTGCCTCTAACTTCATTTTTGAAAAATTGCTAAATAAATACCATGAAATTTTTTAAATTCCCATGACCAGGTGGAACTGCAGAAAATTTGATGTCCTGTTGCTTATCATGTGTATACCAGACAGTGCCTTGTTTAACTGGGTTTCATGAAAATGATGTAGAACACGAGATGCCAGTAATTTGGAGCCTGCTGAGTAGTGGGCCTAGAGCAGTGGTGGGAAGGTGTGTGAAAAAACATCATGGAGGGGCTATGTGGATCTGCCATTGGCTTCCAAATGGCTTGTGACTGATATAGTGCAGACATGAGACCCTTATATGTAAAGGCATCCTGTTATATGGAGAGTTTTAAGGGCAATGTTCAGAATAAGTTTACTATGGTTACTGGGGCAAGCTCTGTGGGATAGAAGCCTGGTTGGTGCATTCTCCTGCAGACCCTGACCCACCACAAGTGACAGAACTCCCTCCAGCACTGTATCCCAAATGAACTTCTTATATTTTGTGAAGCAAATACCAAATTCCCAGTGCAGCAGCAAAAAACACCATGAAAAGTGGAGGATGACCAAATGTCTTCACAGTCCCCACTGGGAGACACTTAGAATCCAGTGGCCACAGTTTACCTACAAAGAGAGAATTGAGCACTGCTGCCTCATGTTCATTGGAATATAAGAAACCATCTCTTCCCGGTCACATAGATGCAGACCCAGCTTTGATGGTCTCACTACGAAGGAAGCTAAAGCTCATGACAGCAACATATATTTCAGGATCCCAACCTCAGAGGCCATTTCCCAAGAATTCTTAGGCCAGCAGAGCTCCTTGTTTGTGGAGTGTTTACCCTGTCCTTTACTTTTGGAAACTCCTCTACCACCTCAAAAGTTGTGAACTCCCGAGCATATTCCATTCCATGTATGTATTCCTAGATTTTTACACTTTTCAACTCTAATTGTGTCTTACTTGGGGCGAAGGTAATGTCAAGGCATTGTTCTGGATGTGAGTGGGAAGATTTTTGTGTAGCACATATTTACATACACATTGGATTCATTTTCCAATTTTCCATTTGAAATACTTAATCCCTGACACTAACCTGTACCCTACTAGTCTCTGATTAATAATCCTAAAATGATGGTGAAAAATGACCCAAAAAGAATAGAAATACAAGCAGTTCAGAGGAGGCATGGTGTATAGTTGGAATTGATTTTTGCATTATATAATGTAGGAGTTTTAAATCTAGTCAATTTTCTGTTGAAATAGTTCTAGATGTGTTTTTAAAATTAACAAATATGTGAATCCCTGTCTCCCTTTCTCTGTAGCCTATTCAGCACATGTATTTTTATATGCACATATAGAATCCTACCTGATATCACTTGTACACACATGTGAGGTGGCTGAATTGGCAGATGCAAATTGTGAGAAGAGATCACTCCTCCTAAACGCTGTTGGAACTGAAAATTCAACCTACGGGTGAGCTTCCTAGTTGAATAACATTATACATAAATCCATTTCAGTAAAATGAATATTTTTCGATCTTTGGATTATATATATTTGATGAAGATTTTCGATTGGCATATATATTGCTACCTTTTTTTTCTTTTATTGGTTGCTCAAAACATTACAAAGCTCTTGACATATCATATTTCATACATTAGATTCAAGTGGGTTATGAACTCCCATTTTTACTCCAAATATAGAATGCAGAATCACATCAGTTACACATCCATATTTTTACATAATGTCTTATTTGTTACTGTTGTATTCTGCTACCTTTCCTATGCCCTACTATCCCCCCTCCGCTCTCTTCCCATCTTCTCTCTCTACGCTACCTACTGTAATTCATTTCACTTATTGTTTATTTTTCCATTACACTCACAACCTCTTATATGTATTTTTTTTGTAACAATAAGGGTCTCCCTCCATTACCATGCAATTTCTCTTTTCTCTACCTTTCCCTCCCACCTCATGTCTCTGCTTAATGTTAATCTTTTCTTCATGCTCTTCCTCTCTGCTCTGTTCTTAGTTGCTCTCATTATATCAAAGAAGTCATTTGGTATTTGTTTTTTTGGGATTGGCTAGCTTCACTAAGCATAATCTGCTCTAGTGCCATGCATTTCCCTGCAAATTCCATTATTTTGTCATTTTTTAGTGCTGTGTAATCCTCCATAGTATATAAAAAAAAACATTTTTTTTATCCATTCATCTATTGAAGGTAATCTGGGTTGGTTCCACAGTGTAGCAATTGTGAATTGTGCTGCTATGAACATCGATTGGCAGTATCCCTGTAGTACGCTCTTTTAAGGTCTTCAGGGAATAGTGCGAGAAGGGCAATAGCTGGGTCAAATGGTGCTTCCATTCCCGGCCTTCCCAGGAATCTCCATACTGCTTTCCAAATTGGCTGCACCAGTTTCAGTCCCATCAGCAATGTACAAGAGTACCCTTTTCCCCACATCGTCGCCAGCACTTGTTGTTGTTTGACTTCATAATGGCTGCCAATCTCATTGGATTGAGATGGTATTTTAGGGTGGTTTTGATTTGCATTTCTCTGACTGCAAGAAATGGAGAGCATTTTTTCATGTACTTGTTGATTGATTCTATGTCCTCCTCTGAGAAGTGTCTGTTCAGGTCCTTGGCCCATTAGGTTATTTGTTATCTTATTGTCTAATTATTTGAGTTCTTTGTATACTTTGTATACTCTGGATATTAGGGCTCCATCTGAAGGGTGAGGAGTAAAAATTTGTTCCCATGATCTAGGCTCCATATTTACCTCTCTTATTGTTTCTCTTTCTGAGAAAAAAATTTTCAGTTTAAGTAACTCCCATTTGTTGATTCTTGTTATTAACTCTTGTGCTATGGGTGTCCTATTAAGGAATTTGGAGCCTGACCATACAATATGTAAATAGGAACCAACTTTTTCTTCTATCAGATGCAGAGTCTCTGATTTGAATCTAGCTCCTTGATCCACTTTGAGTTAACTTTTGTGCATGGCGAGAGAAAGGGATTCAGTTTCATTTTGTTGCATATGGATTTTCAGTTTTCCCAACACGATTGGTTGAAGATGCTATCCTTCCTCCATTGCAAGCTTTTAGCTCCTTTATCAAATATAAGATAGTTGTAGCTTTTTGGATTAGTCTCTGTGTCCTCCATTCTGTACCATTCGTCCACCCGCCTGTTTTGGTACCAGTACCATGCTGTTTTTGTTATTATTGCTCTGTAATATAGTTTGAAATCTGGTATCGCTATACCGCCTGATTCACACTTCCTGCTTAGAATTGCTTTTGCTATTCTGGGTCGTTTATTTTTCCATATGAATTTCATGATTGGTTTATCTATTTCTACAAAAAATTCATTTGGGATTTAGATTGGCATTTCATTAAACCTACAGACAACTTTTTAGTAATATCGCCATTTTGATGATGTTAGTTCTGCCTATCCATGAACAGGGTATATTTTTCAATCTTCTAAGATCTTATTCTACTTCTCTTTTTAGGGTTCTGTAGTTTGCATTGTATAAATCTTTCACCTCTTTTGTTAGGTTGATTCCCAAGTATTTAATTTTTTATGAGGATATTGTGAATGCAGTGTTTTTCCTCATTTTCATTTCAGAAGTTTTGTCGCTGATATACAGAAATGCCTTTGATTTATGCATGTTGATTTCATTTCCAGCCACATTGCTGAATTCATTTATTAGTTCTAGTAGTTTTTTTTCTGTAGACCCTATTGGGTCTTCTATGTATAGAATCATGTCATCTTCAAATAGTGATAATTTAAGTTCTTTTTTTCCTATTTTTATGTCTTTAATGTCTTTCAACTTTCTAATTGCTCTGGCCAGTTTTTCGAGAACTATATTGAATAGAAGTGGTGATAGAGGACATCCCTGTCTTGTTCCAAATTTTAGAAAGAATGCCTTCAATTTTTCTCCATTCAGAATGATGCTAGCCTGAGGCTTAACATAGATAGTTTTTACAATGTCGAGGTATGTTCCTTTTATCCCTAGTTTTTCTAATGTTTTGAACGTAAAGGAATGCTCTACTTTTTCTAATGGTTTTTCTGCATCTATCAAGATCATCTTATGGTTCTTATTTTTAAGTCTATTGATGTTGTGAATAACATTTATTGATTTCCATATATTGAACCCTCCTTGCATCCCAGGGATGAATCCTAGTTGATCATGGTGCACAATTTTTTTGATGTGCCTTTGTATCCAAATCACCAGAATTTTAATGAAAATTTTTGCATCTAGGTTCATCAGAGATATTGGTCTGTTGTTTTCTTTCATTGAGGTGTCTTAGTCTGGTTTCAGAATCAGGGTGATGTTGGCCTCATAGAATGAATTTGGCAGAGCTTCCTGTTTTTCTATTTTCTGAATAACTTGAAAAGTATTGGTATTAATTCTTCTTTAAATGTTTTGTAAAACTCCGCTGTATACCCATCCGATCCTGGGCTTTTCTTGGTTGGTAGTAGTTTGATTCCCTCTTCTATTTCATCGATTGATATTGGTCTGTTCAAATTGTGTGTATCCTCCTGACTCAGTCTAGGCAAATCATATGACTTAACAAATGTATCAATGTCTTCACTATTTTCTATTTTATTGGAATATAGGTTTTCAAAATAATTTCTAATTGTCTTCTGTATTTATGTAGCATCTGTTGTGATATTGCCTTTTTCATCCCGTATGTTAGTAATTTGAGTTCTCTCTCTTCTTCTCCTCGTTAGCATGGCTAAGGGTCTGTCAATCTTATTTATTTTTTCGAAGAACCAACTATTAGTTTTGTTAATTTTTTAATAGTTTCTTTTGTTTCAATTTCGTGATTTACTCTCTGATTTTAATAATTTCTTGCCTTCTGCTACATTTGCTGTTGTTTTGCTCTTCCTTTTCTAGGGCTTTGAGATTAAGTGAGAGCTCATTTATTTGTTGTTTTTGTTTTTTTCTTTTTTTGAGGAATGACCTCCAGGCGATGAATTTGCCTCTTGAATCTTGTTTCATTGTGTCCCATTGAATCTGATATGTTGTGTCTGTATTTTCATTTATCTCTAAGAATTTTTTGATTTCCTCCTTTATGTCTTCTGTAACCCATTGATCATTCAGTAACATATTGTTCATTTTCCATGTGATGTAGGATTTTTCCTTCCTTCTTTTACCGTTGGTTTCCAGTTTCATTCCATTGTGATCAGAAAAAAATTCATGGTATTATCTCCACCCCTTTATATTTACTGAGTGTTGCCCTATGGCATAATATATGGTCTATTTTTGAGAAGGATCCATGTGCTGGTGAGAAAAAAGTATATCCACTTGATGATGGTTGATATATTCTATATATGTCAGTTAAGTCTAGGGTATTGATTGTGATATTGAATTCTATATTTTCTTTATTCAACTTTTGTTTGGAGGATCTGTCCAATGGTGAGAAAGGTGAGTTGAAGTCTCCCATAATTATTGTGTTGTGGTCTATTTGATTCTTGAACTTGAGGAGAATTTGTTTTATAAATGTTGCAGCACCATTATTTGCTGCGTAAATATTGATAATTGTTATGTCTTGTTGGTGAATGGTTCCTTTCAACAGTATATAATGTCCTTCCTTATCCCTTTTGATTAAATTAGTCTTGAAGTCGATTTTATTCCATATGAGGATGGCCACCCCTGCTTGCTTACAAGGACCGTGTGCATGGTATAAATTTTCCCAACCTTTCACCTTCAGCCTGTGTATGTCTTTTCCATTCAGATGTGTCTCCTGGAAGCAACATATTGTTGGATTTGTTTTTTTTAATCCACGTTACAAGTCTATGTCACTTTATTGGAGAGTTTAAGCCATTAAAGTTTAGAGTTAGTATTGATATATGGTTTGTATTGCCACCCGTCTTTGATTATTTATCTTTTTTTTTAATTTAGTTTGTTTATCCATGATTAACTTTTCCCCCGCCCTCTGTCATTAATGAGGCACTTCCCACTGATGGTTTTCTTTGTTGATATTCATTTTTTCCTCGTGTAGTGTTTTCCTTAATATGCTTTGCAATGCTGGTTTTCTGGCTGCAAGTTCTTTTAGCTTTTGTTTATCACGAAATGTTTTTATTTCGTTGTCTTACCTGAAGCTTAATTTTGCTGAATACAGATTTCTTGGTTGGCATCCATTGTTTTTAAGTGTTTGAAATACGTTGTTCCAGGATCTTCTCACTTTCAGCGTCTGTGATGAAAAATCTGTTGTTAATATTTTTGGTTTACCCCTGATTGTAATCTGCCTCCTTTCTCTTGTAGCTTTTAATATTTTCTCTTTGTTCTGTATATTGGATATCTTCATAACAATGTGTCTTGGCATTGGTCTACTGTGATTTTGTGTGCTCGGTGTCCTGTAAGCATCTACAATTTTTTTTATCCCTTTCCATTTTTATTTCTGGAAAGTTTTCTGTAATTATTTCATACAGCAGGTTACTCATTCCCTTGGTTTGAATCTCTGTACCTTCCTCTATCCAGATGACTCATTAGTTTTTTTTTTTTTTTTCTTATGTTATCCCATATCTCTTGGATGTTTTTCTCATGACTTTTTACCAGCATTTCTTTGTTGGCTAGACTTTTTTCAAGATGATATATTTTGTCTTCATTATCTGACATTCTGTCTTCTACTTGCTCCACTCTGTTAGTGATACTCTCAATTGAGTTTTTAATTTGTTTTATCATTTCCTTCATTTCTAGAATTATTGTTTGATTTTTTTTATAATCTCTATCTCCTAATTAAGATGCTTAATTTCTTTTTATATCTGTTTATGTAATTCATTTTCAATGTGTTCTTTCACTGTTTGGTTTTGATGTCTCGTATCCTCTTTAAGGTTCCATTCCATCTGTCTAAGGTATTTCTTGAGTTCTTTATATGACCATTTTTCTGATGACTCTAGGTCCTTCTGAATATTTAGGCTGTCCATCATTGTTTGTACTCCTTTTCTTCCTTGCTTTTTTATGCTGCTCATGTTACTTCTTGTTTTGTTTGACTGCTGAGTTACTGCTTACTCTTATAAATTTATTTGATGCTTGGGAGGAAAGATATTAGAAGGGAAGGGAAGAAGTCACTAAAGAGAATGAGAGTAGACAGGTAGAATTCAAGGAAGGGAGAATAAGAAAATTGAAAAGAAATGAAAAGACAAAAGAAAAAAATAGAAAATAAAGAAAGAAAAAAAATTTAAATAATAATTATAATTAAAAAATGAAAATTAAAATTTAAAATAATATTAATAATAATAATGATAAAATAATAAATAAAAAAATAAAAACATTAAAAAAGTTAAAGAACAACAACAACAAAAATGAAAATGAAAGAAATATAAAAAATATAAATTAAAAAAATAATAATAATACATGCAGTCATAGAGTTCAATTAACTTCTCTTTCAGTATGTGGAGCTGTGTGCACTGGGCCAAGCTCCTCCTCTGAATAAGTGGGAACCAATCACTGTGCAGCAGCTCTTCCTCCCAAACTTGGTGGATCTCCAATCCTGAGTGCCTAGGGCCTTCTCTTGTGCTTCCTCAAGCCATGCCCTGATCACCTGTGACGCTCACCACAATAGTGGTTACAAGCCAGAACTCTACTCCTGGCAGCCCTGTTTTCATGAACGCCTGTGCACACTCTCCCTGTTTGCCTCCCTCAGACCCTAAGTTTGTAGAGCTTGGGGCTGAGGACCCCCAGCGAATTTTCTTGCCCTCTGGGAGCCACACCACCGGTACGTGGTGTAAGAGACCTCAATTGTCAGCACTTGTGGGATCAGGAGCCCGGAATTCCACGCCGCTAGTCCCGAGCCAATCCAGATTCCCTAGGTCTGGCTATCGCGCTCACGGGAGAGCTGGAAGAGGCCCTTACGGCAGAGCTGGGAGGGGCCCTTAAGGTTTCCCCGCTGTGTTGAGAGAGATGGCTAGGGGATTACACACCTGTCACGCTGGTTTCAATGAAGTTATCTCCTCTGCCCGTGACATCATTTCTATGCTATGGTGGTATCCCATGCAAATGGTGACCGTTTGTTCCCTTTGCAAGGTAACCAACGCAACGGGTGGGTCCTGAGTGTCTCTCCCAAGCGCCGTTTCAATCCTGTGGCCACTGCCTTTGAAGGCTTGGTTGGCTTTTACCTCTGAAAGTTCAGAAGGGCCGAACAGTTATTTCAGAGGGATCTTAGTGCTGAGTCACGAGAACCAGGCAAACCGGAGGTTGAATGCAGCCGATCCAGGCTCGGTGTGTGTTCTGAGGGGCCCAGAATGTTCGCACCAGATCCACATTAGGTCAACATTGCCTAGTGATTCTGAGCAAACAGCATTTAGACAGTTTACGACTCCCGATGCCCGCGCAGCTGAAGAGGTCAGAGACTTGATTTTTCCATGCCTGCCTTCATGATGGATTTCCTGTATTGCTACTTTTTTATATCTGTGCATGTGAGTGTGTATGTATGAGAGTGTATATATATATATATATATACACTTTCCAGATTTTTTAAAATATGAAATATATGTGTCTTATTATACACTCCCTAAATTCATTCATATTCATATATGTGTATTTATAATCAACTTTCCACAAGATTATTCTCAGAAATAATCATCCACCTGAAATACATATTTGTTTTCTAGTACTGAAAACTAAATTCAGTGAAAGGTGCAAACAAAACCTAATATTTCTACAGTTACTGAGCTAGTTTAACATCAATGCAAGTATATTCTTAGGGGACATGATGTGTATTTTGATTTTCATTTTTATTCAACACTTATACGTTACGATGTCTTCAGTTTATGCACATCATAGGATATATATTTCATTCAAAAGTTAGAAAATTTATAGGCATTTGTTTCACGATCAATCACTTTCTGATTCAGAACACATGATTCTTCTATGTTTCTTGACTGGTCTTTTCATGAGACTTCTTTCCAAACACATTATTTTCGTTTAACATCATCACTTATAAAGCAAAACTCAAACACCCTTCATGATAAACCATAATCCTAATATTACCATTAGATATATAACTGGTTGAAATGAATGATTATATATCAATATAAGATTTCTTATATATTTTCAGATTTCAATTCAATCCATTATTTAAAGTGGAACCAGATACATTATTTATTCATATTATCGTCTATTCATGCATTATCTCTATATTCATAGACACAGGGTACACCTCTTTGTACCCCTAATACTAATGTATATGTCTTCAAAATATTGCTCCCAGACATGGTGAAAGAAATACTCATGTTACCTGATCTACATATACATTTTACCACCGAAATATTCTGAACAAAAAAAAATGTAAAGGTCACACTTATGATTGTACCAAAGCCTAAAAGGAAAGTGAACATGGATAAGTAATAACATCCGTGTCCAGGTTGCCTAATGCTCTCAAATGTCAATCCCATTGGTGACAACATATTTGTTTTTTCCTATGATTATATATTCAAACTCAACCCTGTTGAAAATGTCTAATCCTATCACTCATTTATACTTTGCCTGATTTCGTTATGTCTCTATTGATACCTGCTTTTCTACATAATTTCCCCAGTTCATCATTGTGAAAGACTCTTCACATGTACTGACATTTACATTCACTCTCTAAACAAAACCCTATTGCTAAAGAAGCTTTTTTATTCCAAATCATATTCTCACTCTTCTTCCTAAACCTACCGACTATCTTTCTAATCCTACCGACTATCCCTTTTTAACTGGATGTTCTCTTCTACATTCAATCATCCAAGGTACAAGGTCCTATGCCATTGTATATCGATTTAACTGAGACAATTGTACAGAACGTAATTCAACACTATGCATCCCAATCAAGGGCCCAATGCCCTTCTGGGCTTCAAATCTTTCTTAGATTTCCGTTTTCATACATATATTTCACTTATATATTCTTATAAATATCGCAGGTACCCAATCCCTTTATTCATCCTGCAGAATGATTCCTAACCCAAATCAAACATATAATGAACCCTAACCATACACTAACTTTACCGAAGAGCAGGGACAGAGTTGGTTTTAAAATACAGGAATGTAGGGTATCTTCACCTGCTGAGAACCTCAAATGTTCATGCAGAAATGATCCCTGGTGAAGATGAAGGCAGCTATGAAATAACTCAGAAAGCAAAAGTCATCTTCCATGGCAGTCATCCTGGTCGGGTTGAAGGGTTGTGTCTGAATCACTCTCTCTTCTTAATGTATACAAGATGGACCAAACCAGTTCTGTGTGGAGAGCTGTTCCGGGGTGCTTATGATTGATATAACATTCTAACTTGTGAAAGTGTTACAGGAAAACAGGGGCAGCCTCCACCTAATGGGACTTTTGGAAGCAACTGTTAGGGCAAAGTGGTTGCCAAGGCAGTGATGTAATTCAGATCCTTAAGGAAGTGACCTCACCTCACTTCCTTGGTGATGAAACTCTCTGAACTTGGGATCCAGGAAGCCAGGAACCCAGACACAGTCCCTGTCCCAGTCCCAGTGGTCTCATATGTTTGGATTTACCAAGGACAGAGTCAGTCTTTCTTTGAACCTACAGATGTGAGGATGGCCAAATGCCAGGAAACCTTTGAAGAGGGGCTTTTCCTCAGAAAGCAGGTAGTGTCTCACCACTGGCTCTTGACAACTTCACAGAGTTGGCCAAGCAGACCAGAACTGAGACAGGAGAGGTCATTTTGGGGAAACATAGTATGGCCCACCAGTCAGAGGACACTCCGGAGAGTCACAGACCTACTTGGGGGAAGGAGGTGCCTTTGTGGGTGTGGGTGTGATTTTGTGGTTTTGTCTCAAGTTCTCAGAATAGGTGGGAAAGGCAGTTTGTTTGGTTTGGAGTGGACTACTTTTAGTAAGTCCTTTGACAAGGCGAGTGTCTGTGTATCCCACTGTGTTCATGATTGTAGACATTAGAAGAGAGAAGGCATCAATGGATGTTTCCTGTCTACTAGAAAGCTTGCCAGCATTCATTGTGCCCAATATATGAGTGGAATCAGGCTTGCCTTATGGATGGGCAACACCTACTAGCTTCAAAATTTCCTGTTTTCTCCTTCAATTCTGGCAACACTCCAGAATAGTATCATGGTTTTGTGTCCAAGATATGTACCACCTCCAATATCTGTGACATGGCAATGTACTAGATAGTTGAAGGGAATGGCTAGCATCTCAGAAATCTCAGATATCAGTTGACCAGGAAAGTCTCAGTGGAGAAACCCTGCTTTGGTCCTTTTGCTTACCTATTGTTCTGTTGCCCTGAATGTCAGGAAGAACTTTGCCTCAAGCCACCACTTTGTGAAGCCTGAAGAAAACAGTTTTCAAATGCAAATGAATGGGCATCACGTGTGGATCCATGCTTAATTGCTTTGAAAAGGGATATGTCTGAATCAGTCTCTTGGCCCTGTGTGAGGCTGAGGCTTAGATTCTCAGCACCTGATGGATCTAAAGATACATCCCATGCATGCATCGAAAACCAAAATGGCAAAAAGATCAGATATTGTTGATTAAATCTCTTGCCTTCCTCTGGTAGGTTCCTGACATCCATCAAGTGAGAACAGGGATCCTTTGGGTCAAATGAGTTCTTCAAAACCCAGCACAGGCTAGCCCATAGGTGCTTGTTTTTCTCATGACTCCAATTCACTTAAAGAATCTAAACCTCAAAGTCAGTAGGCCTCAAGTTGTAGAAGCTAAGCAGTATTAAAGGAAGGCCTATTTGATCACTCCTGGTTTACAGGAAGGGTGTCCATGCCACCCTGACTTTAGGCAAATGAGGTGCAGGAAGCTTATTTTGGACACTGACGTGGGCTGCTCCCCTCATGGAAACCTCCAGCCACAGGTTATGATGAGTGTATATATGGAAGTAGATTTGGGCCATGTGGGAGTGTTTGGGATTTAATTGTGGACATTTGAATGGTGGTTTGAAGAGATGACTGGGTCCACGTGGGCTTGCACCCTGGTGTGATTCCCCTTAGAGACTGAGTTGTGGTACTGATCTCAGAGAAGTATTGCCATGAATTGTGTTGGGATTTTAGATGGCCATGCATGAGAGTTGCCCTTGGAAAGACATCTAGGCCCAAGTTGACTTTCCACAGATCACAGGGAATCTCAGCCAGGATATCACATGATTTTATTCTTAAAGACTTGGCAGCCATTTTTGAGAGTCAAAACACACATGGACCTCACATTGTAGACCTCAATGGGCCTGGCTTAATCTGACATTTTGGCCACTCTTTGAGAAGCCTTGCCTGTGAGAATTCTCCAGAGTTTTCATTAAAATGAACTTACTCACCATTTAATGGTTCCTGAATAAATTGAAACCCACAGTGCCTCCAACTTCTTCCTTGAAAATTGGCTAGATAAATACCATAAAAATTTTTGAAATTCCCATGACTGGGTGGCACTGGAGAACATTTGGATGTCCTGTTGCTGATCATGAGTATGTAAGACAGTGCCTTGATTGACTTGGTTTTATTAAAATGGTGTAGAACAGAGATGCCAGTGAGTTGGATCCTGTTGAGTAGTTGTCCTAGAGCAGTGGTTGGCAGGTGTGTGATAAAACATCTGTGTTGGGCCATGTGGATCTGCCATTGTCTTGCAAATGGATTGTGACTGACATTTTGAAGCCAGTAGACTCTTATATGTAAAAGCATATTGTTATATGGAGAGGTTTCAGGGCAATGTTCAGAATCAGGTTGCTATGGTCAATGGGGCAAGCAATGTGGGATAGAAGCCTGGTTGGTGCATTCTCCTGCAGAACCCGACCCACCACAATTGACAGAACTCACTTCAGCACTGTGTCCCTGTTGAACTCCTTGTATTTCATGAAGCAAATTCCAAACTCCCAGTGCAGCAGCAAGAAACACCACGAATAGTGGAGGATGACCAAATGGATTTACAGTCCACACGGGGAGACACTTAGACTCCAGTGGCCACAAGTTACATACAAATAGAAAATTCAGCACTGATGCCTCATGTTCATTGGAAAATAAGAAACAATGTCATTCATGTCACATAGATGAAGACCCAGCTTTGATGGTCTCACTCCAAATGAAGCTAATGCTCCTGACAACAGCATATATTTCATTGCCCAACCTTAGAGGCAGTTTCTCCAGATGTCAGGCTGGCAGAACGTCATGTTTGTGGAGTGTTTACCCTGTCCCTTACTTTTGGAAACTCCTCTACCACCTCCAAATTGTGAACTCCTGAGCATTTTCCATTCCACATATGTATTCACAGATTTTCTAACTCCTCTCCTCTAATTGTGTCTTATGTGGGGCGAAGGTAATGTCAAGGCATTGTTATGAATGAGAGTGGGAAGTTTTTTGTGTAGCACATATTTGCATATACATTGGATACATTTTCAAATTTTCCTATCGAAATACTGAATCCCTGACACTAACACATACCCTTATAGACTTTGACTTCTAATCCTAATATTATGGAGAAAAATAACCCAAACAGAATAGAAATACAAGAGGTTCACAGGAGGCATGGTGTATAGTTGGACTTGCCTTTCGTATGATAAATGGTAGGTGTTATAAATCTAGCGAATTTTAATTGAAATAGTCCTCCATGTGTTTTAAAAGTTAACAAATATGTGAATAACTGTCTCCCTTTCTCTGTAGCCTATTCATCACATGTATTTTTATATGCACATATCGAATTCTACCTGGTATAACTCGTACATTTTGTGAGGTGGCTGGCTTGGCAGATACAAATTGTGAGAAGAGATCACTCCTACTAAATGCTGCTGGAACCGAAAATTCAAGATACGGGTGAGCTTCTTAGTTGAACGACATAAATCCATGTTCATTAAAATGAATATTTTTGGATCTGTGGATGATATATATTTCATGGTGAATTTCAATTGGCATACATAATGCTACTTTTTTAATGTCTCTGTGTGTATGTATATATATACATATATATATATATTTTTTTTTTTTCACTCTGCAGATTTTTCAAAATATGAAGTATATTTTTCTTATTATACACTCCCTAAATTCATTCATATTCATGTATGTGGATTTATAATCAACTTTTCAAAAGATTTTTCTCAGAAATATTCATCCACCTGAAATACTTATTTGTTTCCTAGTACTGAAAACTAACTTCAGGGGATCATATGATGGCTGCGAAGGGAGTGCATCATCCCCATATACCGCATCACTGTGCGGGAGAATGACGAGTTAGAATGGCTAAAACCTATCTTGTTAGGAATTTCCAGCAAAATTGTGGTTCTCCAAAACCTAGTGTACTAATTTCCATCTCACGAGGATCAGCTACGGGAACTCAAACGCGAGTGATTTGTCCTCACAGAAGGTCATGTGGCTTATTCAGGAAACCGCTCCGTGGCTAGAGTCTGTGGTGCGTGCTGGGAAACGACGAGATAGAAACGCAAATATACAGTGGTGCAGATACTGTGGGCTCCTGCCAGGTATGCAATCACTGTGCTCAGTGCTGAATTCTGGGTTTGAGACGGGGAAGCATGCAGTCCAACTCGTTTCTCCGCACCAGTCAGACCACAGAGGAACCCAGCGGCCACCATCTTGGAGAGGTGACGTCACCATCCCTGTTTTCGACTGATCGCAGCTTATTCAGCTATAGAACCGGTAATTTCAGGATGCCATTCACCTTTGTCTTGCAGACAAATTACTCAGGCTCAGTGCTAGAGAACCCGCAGAAACTGCGTCTTGGAGCCTGCTTCTATTAGAACATACACCGAGCCCAGAGCGGCCGAATTCCGCCTCCCAGAACTGATCTGGCCCTGGGCTAAAGAACCTGCGGAAACTGCTTCTCGGTCCGGGTCTTGCTGAATACTGTGGAGGTAAATATCAACCGAGCCTTCATAGGGAGTGCAACAGGATTGAGACGGGGCTTGTGAGTGCCGGTCAGAACTCACCCATTGCTTTAGTCACCCAGCAAAGGGAACAAAATGCTGCCTTTTGCATGGGATACCAACATGGCAGAGATCTGATGTCATCAGAAAGCAGCAGAGGAGATAACTTCATTGATACCATCGGTGACAGAAACAGTTGGTCTCCTGGTAAAGAAAGTGAGTCACAAACACCCGGGTCTCTCTCACTTTGTCATCAAGCCAGAGGGGCAGAGCAGAGCCGCCGCCCACGCCCGGAACAGGCCCAGCGACACACCTGCATGGTAGTCACGTCACCCCAATTGGAATAGAGACAGAGCAGAGCCGCCGCCCTTGCCCAGAACAGGCCCAGTGACCCGCAGGCATGGTAGTCAAATCACCCGAATTGGAATAGTTGCAGAGCAGAGCCTTCTCCCTCACCTAGTACAATCCCAGTGGCCCACTGGCATGGTAGTCAGGTCACCCCAATATTAGTAGGGGCAGAGCAGAGCCTTCGCCCGCACCCAGAACAGGCCCAACAACCTGCCGGCATGGTAGTCACGACCCCCCAAATGGAGTAGTGGCAGAGCAGAGCCATCACCCGCACCCGCAAGGTAGGCACACCTGCACCTGACTGGCAGAAGAGGCCCATCGCCCTGCCGGAGCGGCAGACACTTCACCCCATTTGGAATAGGAGCAGAGCAGATCCGTTGCCCGTGCCCGCAAGGTAGGCAGACCTGCGACAAACTGGCGGAACAGGCCCAGCAACACACCTGCATGGTAGTCACGTCACCCCAATTGGAGTAGGGGCAGAGCAGAGCCGCCGCCAGCACCTACAAGGTAGGCAGACCTGCGACTGATCGGCAGAACACCCCAGGGGTCCACGGGCCTGGTAGACACGTGACACCAATTGGAGGAGGGGCAGAGCAGAGCCGCCTCCCACGCCTGCATGGTAGGCAGACCTGCAACCGATCAGGAAAACAAGCCCAGTGGCCCGTCAGCAAGGTAGTTAGATCACCCTAATTGGAGGAGCAGCACAGCCCCCCTGCGCCCATGCAAGGGAGACTTTGCAACTATACAAGAGCAATATAAATATATAGGAGGAAAATTTCAAAATCACAACAGTTTCACCAAGCAGAAAGAAAAGCGAGCAGTATGATAAGACAAGGAAAAAAGGACCACAAGCAATGCAGGTCAGCACAACTTTAGAAGAGGTAATAGCTGCAGTAAATGGAATGTCAGATAAAGAACTCAGGATATACATGCTTCAGATGATCTGGAGTCTCAAGGAAGACATTAGACAGCAAAATCAGACAATGAAAAATCACTTCGACAATGAATTACATAAACAAATCCAAGAAGCAAAAGATCAGCTATACAGGGAGATAGAGGTTGTAAAAAATAACAAACAGAAATCCTAGAAATGCAGAAAGCAATAAACCAACTTAAAAACTCAATTGAGAATACTACCAGCAGAGTAGAACACTTAGAAGATAGAACATCAGACAATGAAGACAAAGTATTCCAACTTGAAAAGAACATAGACAGCTCAGCAAGACTGTTAAGAAACCATCAACAGAATATCCAAGAAATACGGGATCACATAAAGAGACCAAACTTAAGAGTCATTGGAATACAGGAAGGTATAGAGGTCCAAACCAAAGCAATGAGCAATGTATTCAATGAAATAATACGAGAAAACTTCCCAGACTTGAAGAATCAGACTGACTCCCAAGTCCTAGAAGCCTACAGGACGCCGGATGTGCAAAATCATAAGAGATCCACACCTAGACACATTATAATGAAGATGCCCAACGTACACAATAAGGAGAGAATTTTAAATGCTACAAGAGAAAAAAAAAGCAGATTACATTTAGGGGTAAACCAATCAGGATAACAGCTGATCTTTCAACACAGACTCTGAAAGCTAGAAGATCCTGGATTAACATTTTTCAAACACTGAAAGAAAATGGATTCCAACCAAGAATTGTGTATCCAGTGAAATTAAGCATCAGGATGGAAGATAAAATCATAACCTTCTATGTTAAAAAAAAAGTTAAAATAAATTGTAGCTAGAAAACCATCTCTTCAAAACATCATCGGCAAAATATTACAGGAAGAGGAAATGGAAAATAACAATAAAAACCAACAGTGGGAGGTAGTACAGTAAAAGGGGGAAATAATCAATGTAGAAAACAATCCATGTTTAATAACATAAATAAACAAATAGGGCTGGAAGAACAACCATTATCTCAATAATAACCGTAAATGTTAATGGCTTAAACTCACCAATTAAGAGACACAGGCTAGTAGAATGGATCACAACACAAGACCCAATAATATGCTGCCTACAGGAGACGCATTTGATAGGAAAAGACATACATAGACTGAAGGTGAAAGGTTGGGAAAAATCATATCACTTATATGGACTTCGGAAACAAGCAGGAGTGTCCATACTCATATCAAATAAAATAGATTTCAAGCCAAAGTTAATCAAAAGGGATAAAGAGGGACACTACATACTGCTCAAGAGAACCATACACCAACAAGACATAACCATTATAAATATATATATGCCCCAAACAATGGTGCAGCTATGTCCATCAAACAAACTTTTCTCAAGATCAAGAGTCTAATAGACCACCATACAATAATCATGGGAGACTTCAACACACCTCTCTCACCACTGGACAGGTCTTCCAAACAAAAGTTGAAATAGAAAACTATAGAACTCAATAACACAATTAATAACCTAGACTTAATTGACATATATCGAATATACTCCTCAACATCAAGCAGTTACATTTTTCCTCAGCAGCACATGGATCCTTCTCAAAAATAGATCATATATTATGTCACAGGGCAATTCTTAGACAATATAAAGAAGTAGAGATAATACCATGCATCTTATCTGATCATAATCTAATATAAACTAAAAATCAATGATAAACGAAGGAAGGAAAAATCATGCATCACTTGGAGAATGAACAATAGGTTACTGAATGATCAATGGGTTATAGAAGACATCAAGGAGGAAATTAAAAAATTCTTAGAGATAAATGAAAACACAGGCACAACATATCAGAATCTATGGGACACACTGAAATCCGTTCTAAGAGGAAAATTCATTGCTTGGATTTCATTCCTTAAAAAAAGAAAAAAAAAACAAAACAAATAAATGATGTCATACTTCATCTCAGAATCCTAGAAAAAGAAGAGGAAAACAACAGCAAAATAAGTAGAAGGTAAGATTTAATTAAAATCAAAGCTGAAATTAATGAAATCGAAACAAAAGAAACAATTGAAAAAATTGAGAAAACTAAAAGTTGGTTCTTTGAAAAAATAAATAAAATCGACAGACCCTTAGCCATGCTAATGAAGAGAAGAAGAGAGAAAACTCAAATTACTAGCATACGGGATGAAAAGGGCAACATCACATGTTAAGGTATATAAACAAGTCAGGATGGCACCTGTTATTTTGCCAGAGAAATGTTAGGGTCTGTAAACAAGTCTGGATGGCGCCTGGAAAAATGCCATAGAGAGTGGTTTGTGAAGTAACAAAAGCAAGCCATTAAGTGTGGAGATTCCTTATTGGTTCACTGCTGGATCTATTTTATGCTAATTAGATAAGCTATATAAAATGTATAAATATCGCTCAGATGCTACAATAAACGGCTTCCATTCCTGCTGTATCAATCTACACAAGTTATTTGTCACCCCCTGGCAATCACAGCAGATATTTCTGAAATACAGAAGATAATCAGAAATTAATTTGATTCGTTATACTCCAATATAATAGAAGATAGTGAAAGCATCGAAAAATTTCTTAAGTCATATGATCTGTCCAGATTGAGTCAGGAGGATATAGACAACCTAAACAGACCAGTATCAATTGAGGAAATAGAAGAAACCATCCAAAGATTACCAACTAAGGAAAGACCAGGACAGTATGGGTATACAGCAGAGTTTTACAAACCCTTTAAATATGAACTAATACCAATACTTTTCAAGCTATTTCAGGAAATTGAAAAAGAGGGAGATCTTCCAAATTCATTCTACCAGGCCAATATCACCCTGATTTCTACACCAGACATAAACACTTCAAACAAAGAAAACTACAGACCAATATCCCTAAGGAATCTAAATGCAAAAATCCCTAATTAAATTCTGGTGAATCAGATACAAAAACATATTAAAAAAATTGTGCACCATGATCAAGTAGGATTCATCCATGGAATGCAAGGCTTGTTCAATATACGAAAATCAATAAATGTTATTCACCACATCAATAGACTTAAAAATAAGAACCATATGATCATCTCGATAGATGCACAAAAAGCATTCGACAAAGTACAGCATCCCTTTATCTTCAAAACTCTAGAAAAACTAGGAATAACAGGATCATACCTCAATATTGTAAAAGCAATCTATGCTAATCCTCAAGCTAGCATCATTCTGAATCTAGAAAAATTGAAGGCATTCCCTCTAAAATCTGGAACAAGAATGGGATGCCCTCTCTCACTACTTCTGTTCAATACAGTTCTCGAAACACTGGCCAGAGCAATTAGACAGACGGAAGAAATTAAAGGCATAAAAATAGGAAAAGAACAACTTAAATTATTACTATTGCAGATGACATGATTCTATACCTAGCAGACCCAAAAGGGTCTACAAAGAAACTAATAGAGCTAATAAATGAATGCAGCAAAGTGGCAGGATATAAAATCAACACGCATAAATCAAAGGCATTCCTCTATATCAGGGACAAATCCACTGAAATGGAAATGAGAACAACCACTCCATTCACAATATCCTAAAAAAAAAAAAAGATGGGAATCAACCTAACAAAAGAGGGGAAAGTCTCATACAATGAAAACTACACAACCCTAAAGAGAGAAATATAAGAAGATCTTAGAAGATGTAAAAATATACCCTGTTCATGGAAAGGCAGAACTAACATCATCAAAATGGTGATATTACCAAAATTTCTCTATAGGTTCAATGCAATGCCAATCAAATCCCAAAGGCATTTCTTGTAGAAATAAAGAAAGCAATCATGAAATACATATGGAAAAATAAAAGTTCCAGAATAGCAAAAACAATGCTAGGCAGGAAGTGTGAATCAGGCGGTAGAGCGATACCAGACTTCACACTATACTACAGAGCAATAGTAACAACAATAGCATGGTACTGGTACCAAAACAGGCTTGTGGACCAATGGTACTGAATAGAGGACACAGAAACCAATCCACAAAACTACAACTATCTTATATTTGATAAAGGGGCTAAAAGCATGCAATGGAGGAAAGATAGCATCTTCAACAAATGGTGTTGGGAAAACTGGAAATCCATATGTAACAAATTGAAACTGAATCCCTTTCTCTTGCCATGCACAAAAGTTAACTCAAAATGGATCAAGGAGCTTGATATCAAATCAGAGACACAGTGTCTGATAGAAGAAAAATTTGCTTACGATGTACATACTGTGGGGTCGGGCTCCAAATTCCACAATAGGACACCCATAGCACAAGAGTTAATAACTAGAATCAACAAATGGGACTTACTCAAACTAAAAAGTTTTTTCTCAGCAAAAGAAACAATAAGGGAGGTAAATAGGGAGCCTACATCCTGGGAAGAAATCTTTACTCCTCACACTTCAGATAGAGCCCTAATATCCAGAGTATACAAAAAACTCAAAAAATTAGACAATAAGATAATAAAGAACACAATCAACAAATGGGCTGAGGACCTCAACAGACACTTATCAGATGAGGACTTACAATCAATCAACAAGTACATGAAAAAATGCTCACCATCTCCAGCAGTCAGAGAAATGCAAATCGAAACCACCCTAAGATACCATCTCACTCCAGTAAGATTGGCAGCCATTATGAAGTCAAACAACAAGTTCTGGCAATAATGTGGGGAAACAGGTACACTTCTACATTGCTGGTGGGACTGCAAATTGGTGCAGCCAATTTGGAAAGCAGTATGAAAATTTCTTGGAAAGCTGGGAATGGAACCACCATTTGACCCAGCTATTCCCCTACTCAGTCTATTCACTAAAGACCTAAAAACAGCATGCTACAGGGACACTGCTACATTGATGTTCATAGCAGAACAATTCACAACAGCAAGACTGTGAAACCAACTTAGATAACCTTCAATGAAAGAATGGATAAAATACTGTGGCATTTATACACAATGGAGTATTACTCTGCATTGAAAAATAAAAAAAATCATAGAATTTGGAGGGAAATGGATGGCATTAGAGCAGATTATGCTAAGTGAATCTAACCAATCCTTAAAAAACAAATGCCAAATGTCATCTTTGATATAAGGAGAGTAACTAAGAACAGAGGAGAGACGAAGAGCATGACAAGATGATTAACATTAAAGCGGGATGAGAGGTGGAAAGGAAAGGGAGAGAGAAGGAAAATTGCATGGAATTGGAAGGAGACCCTCAGGGTTATACAAAATTACATACAAGAGAAAGTGAGGGGAAAGAGAAAAATAATACAAGGGGGACAAATTTATTACAGTAGAGGGGGTAGAGAGAGAAGAGGGGAGGAGCGGGGAGGGGAGGGGGGATAGTAGAGGATAGGAAAGGCAGCAGAATTCAATAGACACTAGTATGGCAATATGT
Organism: Callospermophilus lateralis; assembly: GCF_048772815.1. Classification (NCBI taxonomy): domain Eukaryota; kingdom Metazoa; phylum Chordata; class Mammalia; order Rodentia; family Sciuridae; genus Callospermophilus; species Callospermophilus lateralis. The sequence continues at coordinate 1,189,472 of NW_027514115.1, forward strand.
GAATCAATAGATGTGTAACTGATGTGATTCTGTAATCTGTACACGGGGTAAAAATGGGAGTTTATAGCGCACTTGAATCAAAGTGTGAAATATGTTATAACAACAACTATGTAATGTTTTGAACAACCATAAATAAAAATGAAATAAAACTAACTACGGTGAATAATGCATGCAATCCTAGTATTTCTACAGTAACTGACCCAGTTTAACATCAATGCAAGTAGATTCCTATGGGACATGATGTGTACTTTGACCTTCATTTTTATTCAACACTGGTACATTACTATTTCATCAGTTTATGCACATCACAGGATATATATTTCATCCACAATTTAGGAAAGTTATAGGCATTTGTTTCACTTTCAATCAATTCCAGCTTCAGAACACATGGATTCCTCCATATTTCTTGACTGGTCTTTTCATGAGACTTCTTTCCAAACACATTATTTTCGATTTCCATAAACACTTTTGAAACAAAACTCACACACACTTCATGATAAACAATAACCCTAAGATTACCATTATATATGTAACTGGTTGGAGTGAATGATTGTATGTCAATATATGATTTCCTATATATTTTAAGATATCAATTCAATCCATTATTTAAAGAGAAAAAAGTTATATTATTTATTCACACTATGGTCTATTCATGCATTATCTCTATATTCATTGACACAGGGTACACCACTTGGTACCCACAATACTAATTTATGTGTCCTCAAATATTGCTCCCAGAAATGGTGGAAGAAATACACACATCATATGATCTACATATATATTTGATCACAATAATTTTCTGGGCACAAAATGCAAAGGTCACACTTATGATTGTACCAAATCCTAAATTGAAAGTGAACATGGCTTACTAAAAACATCCATGTCCAGGTTGCCTAATGCTTTCAAATGTCATTCCTATTGGTGACTACATATTTGTTTCTTCCTAAGATTATGTATTCAATCTCAACCCTGTTGAAAATGTCTAATCCTATCACTCACTATATAATTGCCTCATTTCGTAATGTCTCTATTGATATTTTCCTTCCTACATATTTTCCCCAGTTAATCATTGTGACTGACTCTTCACATGTGCTGACATTTATATTCACTCTATAACCGAAACCCTAATGCTACAGAACTTTTTGTCCAATTTTTATACTCACTCATTTTTTATAAACCTACCGACTATCTTCCTAATCCCACCGACTATCTCAATTTGAGTGGATGTTCTCTTCTAAAATCAAACATCCAAGGTATAAGGTCCTATGCCATTGATTATCAATTTATCTGAGACATCTGTGTAGAACGTAATTAAAAGCTAAGTATCCCAATCAAGGGCCTAATGCCCTTCTGGGCTTCAAATCTTACCAACATTTCTGTTTTCATACTTATATTTCACCTCTATAATCTTATAAATATCACAGGTTCCCAATACTATTAATCATCCTGCAGAAGGATTCGTAATCCAAATCAAACATGTTAATAACCCTAACCATACACTCTTCCCTCAACCTAACTTTACAGAAGAGCAGGGACAGAGTTCGTCTTACAATACAGGAATGTAGGGGATCTGCCTCCTGCTGAGAACCTCAAAGGTCCATGCAGGTTTGATCCCTGGAGAAGATTAGGCAGCTATGAAGGACCTGAGAGAGAAAAAGTTATCTTCCATCTCAAACAACCTTTCCAAGATGAAGGGTTTTGTCTGAATAAGCCTCTCTCTTCTTAATGTAGAGAAGATGGACCATACCAGGCATGTGTGGAGAGCTGTTCCTGGGTGCCTATGGTTGATATACCATTCTAACTTTTGAAAGTGTCACAGGAAGTAAGGGCTGCCTCCATCTCATAGTACTATTGGAAGCAACTGTTAGGACAAAGTGGTTGCCAAGGCAGTGACCTCATTAAATTCCTGAAGAGATTAATCTCACCTCACTTCCTTGGTGATGAAACTCTCTGAACTTGGGATCCGGGAAGCCAGGCACGCAGAGCCAGTCCCATTCCCAGTCCCAGTGGTCTCACTTGTTTGGATTTAACAAGGACAGAGTCAGTCTTTCTGAGTACCTACTGATGTGAGGATGGACAAATGTCAGGAAAGCTCTGAAGAGAGGCCTTTCCTGAGAAAGCAGGTAGTGGCTCACAGCTGGCTAGTGACAACTTCACAGATTGGGCCAATGAGACCATATCTGACACAGGACAGGCGATTTCATCAGAACATAGTATGGCCCACCAGTCAGAGGACACTCCTGATAGTCACAGACCTACTTGGGGGAAGGAGCTGCCTTTGTGTGTGTGGGTGTAGGTTTGAGGTTTTGTCTCATGTTCTGAGAATAGGTAGGAAAGGCAGTTTATTTGTTTTGGAGTGAACTGTTTCTGGTAAGTCGTTTGACAAGGCCAGTGTCTCTATGTCTGTGTATCCCACTGTGTCCGGGGTTTTAGACATTAGAAAAGAGAATGAATCATTGTATGTGTCCTGACTAGTAGAAAGCTTCCCAAGATTCATCTTGCCCAATTTATGAATGGACTGTGGCTTGACTTATGCGTGGGCAACTCCTACAATCTTGCTAAGTTCCTGTTTTCTTCCTGAATCCTGGCCAATTTCCCAGAATAGGCTCATTTTTTTGTGTCCAAAATATGTACCACCTCCAAGCTCTGAGACTTGGCCATGTACTGGATAGCTGAAGGGAATGGGAGCATCTCAGAAAACTCAGATATGAGTGTGACCAGAAAATTCTAATGGAGAAACCCTGCTTTGGGCCTTTTGCTTACCAATTGTTCTGTTGCCCTGAATGTCCGGAACATCTTTGCCTCAGGCCACACCTTTGTAGAGCCAAAAGAAATAGTTTTCAAACAGAAATGAAAGGGCATCACCTCTGGCTCTTTGCTTAATTGCTTTGGAAAAGGATGTGTCTGAATCAGCTTTTTGGCCCTGTGTGAGGCTGCGGCTTAGATTTTTAGCACCTGATGGATCTAAAGAAAGATCCCATGTGTGCATCCAAAAAAAATGGACAAAAGAGCATTCATTTTGGATGAAGTCTCTCACATTCCTCTGTAAGGTTCCTGACCTTCATCAAGTAGGAATAGCGATCATTTGGTTCAAATGTGTTCCTCAAAACCCTGCAGAGGATAGCCCATAAGTGCTTGATTTTTCTCATGACTCCAAATCACATAAAGACTCTAAGCCCCACAGTCAGTAGGCTTCAAATTGGAGAAGCAGTGCCATCTTAATGGCCGGCCAATTTGATCACTCCTGGTTCACTGGAAGGATGTCCAGGCCACCCTGATTTTAGGCAAATGAGGGGCAAGGGTGGTTATTTTGGACACTGTCTTGGGCCGCACCCCTCATGGAAACCTCCAGCCAGAGGTTATGATGAGTGTGTATTTAGAAAAGATGAGTGACATGTGGGAGTGTTTTGGATTTAATTGTGGATATTTGTGTGGCAGTTGGAAGACATAACTGGGTCTACCTGGGCTTGATCTTTGGTGTGATTCCCCTTAGAGACTGAGTTCAGAATCTGACCTCAGAAAAGTATTGCCATGTATTGTGTTGGAATTAAAGAGGCCATGTATGAGAGTCACCCTTGGAAACTGAGAACTAGCGCCAGAGTGGCTTTGCACAGAGAACTGGGAATCTCAGCCAAGGTATCACATGATTTCATTCGAAAGACTTGGCAGCCATATTTGAGAGTCAAAACACACATGGACCTCACATTGTAGACCTCAATGGGCCTGGCTAAATGTGACCTTTTGTCCACTCTTTGAGAAGCCTTGCCTGTGAGGGTTCTCCAGAGCTTTCATTGAAATAATCTTTCTCTCCATTTAATGGTTCCTGAATAAATTGAAACCCACAGTGCCTCCAACTTCATCCTTGAAAAATTTCTAGATAAATACCGTGAATTTTTTGAAATTCCCACGACTAGGTTGCACTAGAGAACCTTTGGATGTCCTGCTGCTGATCATGGATGTACCTGACAGTGCCTTGCTTGACTGGGTTTTATGAAAATGGTGTAGAACAGAGGTCCCAGTAAGTTGCAGCCTCCTGAGAAGTGGGCCTAGAGTTGTGGTGGGCAGGAGTGTGATAAAACTTCTGTGTTGGAGCAATTTGGATCTTCCATTGGCTTACAAATGGCTTGTGGCTTACATGGTGCAGCCAGCAGACCCTTATAAGTAAAGGCATCTTGTTATATGGAGAGGATTCAGGGCAATGTTCAGAATCAGGTTGCTATGGACAAGGATGCAATGGGGCAAGCTTTGAGGGATAGAAGATTGGTTGGTGCATTTTTCTGCTGTCCCTGACCCACCACACGTGATAGAACTCCCTCCTGCACTGTGTCCCAGTTGAACTCCTTCTATTTTATGAAGCAAATACCAAACTACCAGTGCAGCAGGAAAAACCCCACAAAAAGTGTAGGAGGGCCAAATGGCTTCACAGTTCAACGGGGAGACACTTAGACCCCAGAGGCCACAGTTTACTTAAAAAGAAAAATATCAGCACTGCTGCCTCATGTTCATTGAAATATCAGAAACAATGTCTTCCAGGTCTCATAGATGCAGACCCAGCTTTGATGGTCTCACTACAAAGAAAGCCAAATCTCCTGAAAACAACATATATTTCAAGTGCCCTATCTCAGAGGCAGTTTCTCAAAAAGCTTTTAGGCCAGCAGAGCTCCATGTTTGTGGAGTGTTTACCCTATCCCTTGCTTTTGGAAACTCCTCTACAACCTCCAAGGTTGTGAACTCCTGAGCATTTTCCATTCCAGATATGTGTTCACTGATTTTCTAACTCTTCTCCTCTAATTTTGTCTTACTTGGGGTGAAGGTAATGTCAAGGCATTGTTCTGGATGAGAGTGGGAGGATATTTGTGCAGCATATATATGCATACAAATTGGATTCATTTTCCAATTTTCATTTTGAAATATTGAATCCCTGACACTAACCCATACCTACTAGACTCAGACAACTCATCCTAATATGATAGAGAAAAATAAGCCAAACCTATAGAAATACAAGCAGTTCATTGGAGGCATGTTGTATAGTTGGACTTGAGTTTTGCATTATATAAGGTAAAAGTTATAAATCTAGTCAATTTTTAATCGAAGAAGTTCTCCCTGAGTTTTTAAACTTAAAAAATACGAGAATTCTTGTTTCCCTTTCTCTTTAGCCTATTCACACTTGTATATTTATATGCACATATAGAATCCTACCAGGTATCACACGTACATTTTTGAGGTGGCTGATTGGCATATACAAACTGTGAGAAGAGTTCACTCCTCCTAAACGCTGTTGGAACTGAAAATTCAACCTATAGGGGAGCTTCCTAGTAGAAGAACATTATGCATAAATTCATGTTCAGTAAAATAAATATTTTTGCATCTGTGGATGATATATATTTACTGATGAATTTCGATTCGCATATATATTGCTACTATTAAATGTATGTGAGTGTTTTTTTTTGTGTGTGTGTGTATAATATATCTGTACACTCTGCAGATATTTCAAAATATAAAATATATGTGTCTAATGTAAACCCTCTAAATTCATTCATGTTCATGTATGTGGATTTATAATCAACTTTTCACAAGATTATAATCAGAAATATTCATCCACCTGAAATACATAATTGTTTCCTAGTACTGAAAACTAACTTCAGTGAATGGGGCATACAAATCCTCATTATTCTACAGAAATGCACCCAGTCTAACATCAATGCAAGTAGACTCCTATGGGACATGATATGTAATTTGACGTTCATATGTATTCAACAATGGTACATTATTATTTCTTCAGTTTTTGCACATTTTAAGTTATACACTTCATCCACAAGTTCACAAATTTATAGGCATTTGTTTCAACTTTAATCACTTCTTGCTTCAGAACACAAGTATTGTCAGGGTTTCTTGACAGGTCTTTTCATGAGACTTCTTTCCAAACACATTATTTTAGATTTCCATAATCACTTTTGAAGCAAAACTCACACACTCTTCATGATAAACCAAAACACTAATATTTCCATGAGATATATAACTGGTTGGAATGAATGATTGTGTATCAATATATGATTTCCTTTAATTTTTCAGATATCAATTCAATTCATTATTTAAAGTTCAAAAAAGTTGTATTATTAAGTCACAGTATGTTCTATTCATGCTTTATCTCTATGTTCATAGACACAGGGTACACCTCTTTGTACCCCCAATTCTAATTTTAAATATTCAATATATTGCTCCCAGAAATGGTGAAAGAAATACGCATGTCACCTCATTATCACAGTAATATTCTGGACAAAAAATGGAAAGGTCACTCTTATGATTGTACCAAAGCCTAAATGGAAAGTGAACATAGATTACTAAAAACATCCATGTCCAGGTTGCCTAATGCTATCAATTGTCAATCCTGTTGGTGACTACATATTTGTTTCCATCTAATTTATATATTCAAACTCAACCCTGTTGAAAATGACTAATTCTATCACTCACTTTATACTTTGCCTGATTTTGTAATGATTCTATTGATATCTGCTTTTCTACATATTTTCCCCAGTTCACCATAGTGACTGACTCTTCATATGTACTGACATCTACATTCACTCCATAACCGAAACCCTACTGGTAAAGAACATTTGGTCCAAATCCTATACTCACTCTTCTTCCTAAAGCTATCGACTATCTTCCTAATCCTAACGATTATCACTTTTTGCCTGGATGTTCTCTTCTAAATTCAATCATCATAGGTACAAGGTCCTACTCCCTTGTATATCGAATTATCTGAGACATCTTTGCAGAACATAATTCAAAGCTAAGTATCCCAATCAAGGGGAAAACCCTTCTGGGCTTCAAATCATACCTAGATTTTTGTTTTCATACTTTTATTTCACATCTATATTCTTTTAAATATCACAGGTTCCCAATACCATTATTCATCACACAGAATGATTCATAACCCAAATCAAACCTGTTATTAACCCTAAGCGCACACTGTTCCCTCAATCTCATTTTACAGAAAAGCAGGGACAGAGTGGTTCTTACAATACAGGAAATTATGGGATCTTCCACCTGCTGAGAACCTCAAAGGTCCATGCAGAAATGATACCTGCAGAATTTGTAGGCAGGTATGAAGGACCTGAGTGAGCAAAAGTCATCTTCCATGGCAAATAACCTGGTCAGGATGAAGGGATGTGTCTGAATCAGCCTCTCTCTTTTTATTGTAGAGAAGATGGACCAAACCAGGCCTGTGTGGAGAGCTGTTCCTGGGTGCCTACGGTTGATATACCATTCTACCTTGTGAAAGTGTCACAGGAAGTAGGGGAAGCCTCCATCTCATGGGACCCTTGAAAGCAACAGTTAGGACAAAGTGGTTGCCAAGGCAGTGACCTCATTCAGTTCCAAAGAATGTGACATACCTCATTTCCTTGGTGATGGAACTCTCCGAAATTTGTATCCAAGCATTGGATTCCAAATGGCTTGTAACTGACATGGTGCTGCCAGCAGACCCTTATATGTAAAGGCATCTTGTTATATGGAGAGTTTTAAGAGGAAAATTAAGAATCAGGTTGATATGGACAAGGGGGCAATGGGGCAAGCTGTGAGAGATAGAAGCCTAGTTGGTGCATTCTCTTGCAGACCCTGACCCACCACACGTGACAGAACTCCCTCCAGCACTGTGTCCCAGTTTAGCTGCTAGTATTTCGTGAAACAAATACCAAACTCACAGTGCAGCAGCCTAAAAACCACAAAAAGTGGAGGAGGACCAAATGGCTTCACAGTCCACATGGGGAGACGGGGAGACACTTAGTCCCCAGTGGCCTCAGTTTACCTATAAAGAGAGGATTCAGCACTGCTTCATCTTGTTCATTGGAAAATAAGAAACCATGTCCTCCAGGTCACATAGATGCAGACCCAGCTTTGATGGTCTCACTACAAAGGAAGCCAAATCTCATGAAAACAACATATATTTAAAGTGCGGAAGCTCAGAGGCAGTTTCTCAAAATTTTTAGGGCAGCAGAGTTACATGTTTGTGGAGTGTTTACCATGTCCCTTACTTTTGGAAACTCCTAAACCACCTCCAAGGTTGTGAACTCCTGAGCATTTTCCATTCCAGATATGTATTCACTGATTGTGTAACTCTTCTCCTCTAATTGTGTCTTACTTGGGGTGAAGGTAATGTCAAGGCATTGTTTTGGATGAGAGCGGGAGGATATTTGTGCAGCATATATTTACATACACATTGGATTCATTTTCCAATTTTTCATTCGAAGTACTGAATCCCTGACACTAACCCATACCTAGTAGACTCAGACTATTCATCCTAATATAATGGGGAAAATTAACCCAACACAATAGAAATACAAGCACTTCAGAGGAGACATGTTCTATAGTTGGACTTGACATTTGCATTATATAAGGTAGGAGTTATACATCTAGTCAAATTTTAATTGAAATATTCTCCATGTGTTTTTAAACTTAACAAATATGTGAATACTTGTTTCCAATTTCTGTAGCCTATTCACACATGTATATTTATATGCATATATAGAATCCTACCAGGTATCACACGTACATTTTTGTAAGGTGGATGTCTTGGCAGATACAAATTGTGAGAAGTGTTCACTCCTCCTAAATGCTGTTGGAAATGAAAATTCAACCTATAAGAGAGCGTCCTAGAAGAACAACATTATACATAAACTCATGTTCAGAAACATAAATATTTTTGCATCTGTGGATGATATATATTTACTGATGAATTTCGATTGGCATTTATATTGGTACTTTTTAATGTCTGTGAGTGTTGTGTGTGTGTGTGTGTGTGTGTGTGTGTGTGTGTGTGTGTGTGTATAGATATAGATATAGATATACTCTCCAAAGTTTTCCAAATATGAAATATATGTGTCTAGTATACACTCTCTAAATTCATTCATGTTCATGTATGTGGATTTATAATCAACTTTTCACAAGATTATAATCAGAAATATTCATCCACCTGAAATACATATTTGTTTCCTAGTACTGACTACCAACTTCAGTGAAGGGTGCATACAAATCCTAATTATTCTACAGTATCTGACCCAGTCTAACATCAATGCAAGTAGACTCCTATGGGACATGATATGTAATTTGTCATTCATTTGTATTCGACACTGGTACATTATTGTTTCTTCAGTTTTTGCACATCATAGGATATACATTTCATCCACAAGTTCACAAATTAATAGGCATTTGTTTCAACATTAATCACTTCTTGCTTCAGAACACATGTATTGTCAGGGTTTCTTGACTGGTCTTTTCATGAGACTTCTTTCCAAACACATTATTTTGAATTTCCATAATCATTTTGAAGCAAAACTCACACACTCTTCATGATAAACCAAAACACTAATATTTCCATTAGATATATAACTGGTTGGAATGAATGATTGTATATCAATATACAATTTCCTTTTATTTTTCAGATATCAGTTCAATTCATTATTTAAAGTTCAAAAAAGTTATATTATTTATTCACAGTATGGTCTATTTGTGGTTTTTCTCTATGTTCATAGAAACAGGGTACACCTATTTGTACCCCCAATTCTAATTTTAAATCTTCAATATATTGCTCCCAGAAATGGTGAAAGAAATACTCATGTCACCTCATTATCACAGTAATATTCTGGACAAAAAATGGAAAGGTCACACTTATGATTGTACCAAAGCCTAAATGGAAAGTGAACATGGATTTCTAAAAACATCCATGTCCAGGTTGCCTAATGCTGTCAATTGTCACTCCTATTGGTGACTACATATTTGTTTTTTCCTAATATATATTGAAACTCAACCCTGTTGAAAATGTCTAATTCTATCCCTCACTTTATACTTTGCCTGCTTTCGTAATGTTTCCATTGATATCTGCTTTTCTACATATTTTCCCCAGTTCAACATAGTGTCTGACTCTTCATATGTGCTGACATTTACATTCACTCTATAACCAAAAGTCTATTGCTAAAGAACTTTTGGTCCAAATCCTATACTCACTCGTCTTCCTAAACCTACCGACTATCTTCCTAAACCTACTGAATATCCCTTTTTGACTGGATGTTCTCTTCTAAATTCAATCATCCAATGTACAAGGTCCTATGCCATTGTATATCAAATTATCTGAGACATCTTTGCAGAAAATAATTCAAAGCTAAGTATCCCAATCAAGGGCAAAACCCTTCTGGGCTTCAAAGCATACCTAGATTTCTTTTTTCATACTTATATTTCACCTCTATATTCTTGTAAATATTGCAGGTTCCCAATCCCATTATTCATCGCACAGAATCATTCGTCACCGAATCAAACCTGTTTTTAACCCCAAGTATACACTGTTCCCTCAATCATTTTACAGAAGAGCAGGGACAGAGGGGTTCTTACAATACAGGAAAGTTGGGGATCTTCCACCAGATGAGAACCTCAAATGTCCATGCACAAATGATACCTGGAGAAGTTGTAGGCAGGTATGAAGCACCTGAGAGAGCAAAAGTCATCTTCCATGGCAAACAACCATGGGATGTGTCTGAATCTGCCTCTCTCTTCTTATTGTAGACAAGGTGGAACAATCCAGGCCTGAGTGGAGAGCTGTTCCCGGGTGCCAATGGTTGATATACATTCTACCTCATGAAAGTGTCACAGGAAGTAGGGGAAACCTCCATCTTATGTAACCCTTGGAAGCAACTGTTAGGACAAAGTGGTTGCCAAGGCAGTGACCTCATTCAGTTCCAAAGAATGTGACATACCTCATTTCCTTGGTGGTGGAACTCTCTGAACTTGGTATCCAAAAAGCCAGGCACCCAGAGGCAGTCCCAGTCCCAGTCCCAGTGGGCTCACTTGTTTGGATTTACCAAGGACAGAGTCAGTTTTCTTGGTACCTACTGATGTGAGGATGGCCTAATGTCAGGAGAGCTCTGAAGGTGGACCATTTCTGAGAAAGCAGGTAGTGGCTAACCACTTTTTCCTGACAACTACACAGAGTTGAAGAAGGAAACAAGATCTGAGAGAAGACAGGCCATTTCGTGGGAACATAGTATGGCCCGCAGTCACAGGAAACTCCGGATAGTCACAGACCTACTTGGGGTAAGGAGGTGCCTTTGTGGGAGTGGGTGTGGGTTTGTTGTTTTGTCTCATGTTCTGAGAATAGGTAGGAAAGGCGGTTTGTTTGGTTTGTAGTGGACAGTTTCTAGTATGTTGTTTGACAAGGCGAGTGTTTCTGTTTCGGTGTATCCCAATGTGTCCGTTGTTGTAGACATTAAAAAGAGAATGCATTAATTGATGTGTCCTGTCTAGTATAAATCTTCCCATAATTCATCCTGCCAATATATAAATGGACTGCAGCTTGTCTTATCGATGTGCAACATCTGCTATCTTTCTAAGTTGTTGTTTTCTTCCCGAATTCTGGCCACTCTCCAGAATAGGCTCATGGATTGGATTTGTGTCCAAAATGGTACCACCTCCAAGCTCTGTGACATGGCCACGTACTGGATAGCTGAAGAGAATGGCGAGCATCTCAGAAAAGTCAGATATCAGTGTGACCAGGAAAGTCTCAGTGCAGAAACCCTGCTTTGGGCCTTTTGCTGACTTATTGTTGTGTTGCACTGAATGTCAGGAAGGTCTTTGCCTCAGGCCACCCCTTTGTGAAGCCTGAAGAAAACAGTTTTCAAATGGAAATGAATGGGCCTCCCCTGTGGCTCTTTGCTTAATTGCTTTGGAAAGGGATGTGTCTTTATCAGACTCTTGGACCTGTGTGTGGCTGTGACTTAGATTCTCAGCACCTGATGAATCTTAAGAATGATCCCATGTGAGCTTCCAAACCCAAAATGGCAAAAAATATCATTCATTGTGAATGAAGTCTCTTGCTTTCCTCTGTTAGGTTCCTGCACTCCATCAAATGAGAATAGGGATTCTTTGGGTCAAATGAGTTCTTCAAAGCCCTGAAGAGGTGCTTGTGTTTTCGCATGACTCGAAATCACCTAAAGAATCGATACCTAAATTCAGTTGGCCTCAAATTGGAGAAACACAGAAGTATTAACGGCAGGCTTATTTGTTCACTCCTCATTCACAGAAACGGTTTCCAGGCTACCCTGACTTTAGGCAAATGAGGGGCAAACGAGCTGATTTTGGACACTGTCTTGGGCTGCGCCCCTCATGGAAACCTCCAGCCAGAGGTTAAGATGATTGACTATATGGAATAAGATGAGGGCCATGTGGGAGTGTTTTGGTTTTTGTTTTGGTTTTAATTTTGTTCATTTGTGTGGCATTGGAAAAAATGACTGGGTGTACGTGGGCTTGAAATCTGGTGTCATTCCCCTTAGAGACTGGGTTTTGGAACTGAACTCAGAGAAGCATTGCCATGAATTTTGTTGGGATTTTAAGAGGCCACGCATGAAAGTCACTCTTGGAAACTGAGACCTAGGCCCCGGGTGGATTTCCACAGAGGCCTGGGAATTTCAGCAAGGATATCACATGATTTTATTCTTAAAGAAATGGCAGCCATAGTTGAGAGTCAAAACACACATGGACCTCACATTGTAGACCTCAATGGGCCTGGCCTAATGTGACCTTTTTCCACTCTTTGGGAAGCCTTGCCTGTGAGAGTTCTCCAGAGAATTCATTGAAATGAGCTTCCTCACCATTTAATGTTTTCTGAATGAATGGAAACCCCCATTGCCTCCAACTTCATGCTTGAAAAATGGCTAGATAAATACCATGAAATTTTTGAAATTCCTATGACCAGGTGGCACTGGAGAAACATTGGATGTCCTGTTGCTGATTATGAGTATACCAGACAGTGCCTTGACTTACTGAGTTTCATGAAAATGGTGTAGAACAGAGATGCCAGTAAGTTGGAGCCTGCTGAGTAGTGGGTCTAGAGCAGTGGTGGGGAGGTGTTTGATAAAACATCCGTGGTAGGGCCATGTGGATCTACCATTGGATTCCAAATGGCTTGTAACTGACATGGTGCAGCCAGCAGACCCTTATATGTAAAGGCATCTTGTTATATGGAGAGTTTTCAGAGGAAAATGAAGAATCAGGTTGATATGGACATGGGGGCAATGGGGCAAGCAGTGAGAGATAGAAGCCTAGTTGGTGCATTCTCTTGTAGACCCTGACCCACCACACGTGACAGAACTCCCTCCAGCACTGTGTCCCAGTTTAGCTCCTAGTATTTCGGGAAACAAATACCAAACTCACAGTGCAGCAGAAAAATAACCACAAAATGTGGAGGAGGACCAAATGGCTTCGGTGTCCACACGGGGACACAATTTGTCTTCAGTGGCCTCAGTTTACCTACAAAGAGAGGATTCAGCACTGCTTCATCTTGTTCATTGGAAAATAAGAAACCATGTCCTCCAGGTCACATAGATGTAGACCCAGCTTTGATGGTCTCACTACATAGGAAGCCAAATCTCTTGAAAACAATATATAATTCAAGTGCGGAAGCTCAGAGGCAGTTTATCAAAAAGTTTTTAGGCCAGCAGAGCTCCATGTTTGTGGAGTGTTTACCCTGTCCCTTAGTTTTGGAAACTCCTCTACCACCTCCAAGGTTGTGAGCTCCTGAGCATTTTCCATTCCAGATATGTATTCACTGATTGTGTAACTCTTCTCCTCTAATTGTGTCTTACTTGGGGTGAAGGTAATGTCAAGGCATTGTTTTGGATGAGAGCGGGAGGATATTTGTGCAGCATATATTTACATACACATTGGATTCATTTTCCAATTTTCCATTCGAAGTACTGAATCCCTGACACTAACCCATACCAAGTAGACTCAGACTATTCATCCTAATATAATGGGGAAAATTAACCCAACACAATAGAAATACAAGCACTTCAGAGGAGACATGTTGTATAGTTGGACGTGACATTTGCATTATATTAGTTAGGAGATATAAATCTAGTCAAATTTTAATGGAAATATTCTCCATGTGTTTTTAAACTTAACAAATATGTGAATGCTTGTTTCCCTTTTCTGTAGCCTATTCACACAAGTATATTTATATGCATATATAGAATCCTACCAGGTATCACACGTACATTTTTGTGAGGTGGCTGTCTTGGCAGATACAAATTGTGAGAAGAGTTCACTCCTCCTAAATGCTGTTGGAAATGAAAATTCAACCTATAGGAGAGCGTCCGAGTAGAACAACATTATACATAAACTCATGTTCAGTAAAATAAATATGTTTGCATCTGTGGATGATATATATTTACTGATGAATTTCGATTCGCATGTATATTGGCACTTTTTAATGTCTGTGAGTGTTGTGTGTGTTTGTGTGTGTGTGTGTGTGTGTGTGTGTAGATATAGATATAGATATACTCTCCAAATTTTTCAAAATATGAAATATATATGTCTAATATACACTCTCTAAATTCATTCATGTTCATGTATGTGGATTTATAATCCACTTTTCACAAGATTATAATCAGAAATATTCATCCACCTGAAATACATATTTGTTTCCTAGTACTGAAAACTAACTTCAGTGAATGGTGCATACAAATCCTAATTATTCTACAGTAACTGACCCAGTCTAACATCAATGCAAGTAGACTCCTATGGGACATGATATGTAATTTGTCATTCATTTGTATTCGACACTGGTACATTATTGTTTCTTCAGTTTTTGCACATCATAGGATATACATTTCATTAACAAGTTCACAAATTAATAGGCATTTGTTTCAACTTTAATCACTTCTTGCTTCTGAACACATGTATTCTCAGGGTTTCTTGACTGGTCTTTTCATGAGACTTCTTTCCATACACATTATTTTGAATTTCCATAATCATTTTTAAGCAAACCTCACACACTCTTCATGATAAACCAAAACACTAATATTTCCATTAGATATATCACTGGTTGGAATGAATGATTGTATATCAATATACGATTTCCTTTAATTTTTCAGATATCAGTTCAATTCATTATTTCAAGTTCAAAAAAGTTATATTATTTATTCACAGTATGGTCTATTCATGCTTTTTCTCTATGTTCATAGAAACAGGGTACACCTCTTTGTACCCCGATTCTTATTTTACATCTTCAATATATTGCTCCCAGAAATGGTTAAAGAAATACTCATGTCACCTCATTATCACAGTAATATTCTGGACAAAAATGGAAAGGTCACACTTATGATTGTACCAAATCCTAAATGGAAGGTGAACATGGATTTCTAAAAACATCCATGTCCAGGTTGCCTAATGCTGTCAATTGTCAATCCTATTGGTGACTACATTTTTGTTTTTTCCTAATTTATATATTCAAACCCAACCCTGTTGAAAATGTCCAATTCTATCACTCACTTTATACTTTGCCTCATTTCGTAATGTTTCTATTGATATCTGCTTTTCTACATATTTTCCCCAGTTCAACATAGTGACTGACTCTTCATATGAGCTGACATTTACATTCACTCTATAACCAAAAGTGTATTGCTAAAGAACTTTTGGTCCAAATCCTATACTCACTCTTCTTCCTAAACCTACCGACTATCTTCCTATTCGTACTGATTATCCCTTTTTGACTGGATGTTCTCTTCTAAATTAAATCATCCAATGTACAAAGTCTTATGCCATTGTATATCGAATTATCTGAGACATCTTTGCAGAACATAATTCAAAGCTATGTATCCCAATCAAGGGCAAAACCCTTCTGGGCTTCAAATCATACCTAGATTTCTCTTTTCATACTTATATATCACCTCTATATTCTTGTAAATATTGCAGGTTACCAATACCATTATTCATCGCACAGAATCGTTCGTAACCCAAATCAAACCTGTTTTTAACCCCAAGTATACACTGTTCCCTCAATCATTTTACAGAAGAGCAGGGACAGAGTGGTTCTTACAATACAGGAAAGTTGGGGACCTTCCACCTAATGAGAACCTCAAATGTCCATGCAAAAATGATACCTGGAGAAGTTGTACACAGGTATGAAGCAACTGAGAGAGCAAAAGTCATCTTCCATGGCAAACAACCTCGTCAGAATGAAGGGATGTTTCTGAATCTGCATCTCTCTTCTTATTGTAGAGAAGAGGGACCAAACCAGGCCTTAGTGGAGAGATGTTCCCGGGTGCCAATGGTTGATATACATTCTACCTTATGAAAGTGTCACAGGAAGTAGGGGCAACCTCCATCTTATGTTACCCTTGGAAGCAACTGTTAGGACAAAGTGGTTGCCAAGGCAGTGACCTCATTCAGTTCCAAAGAATGTGACATACCTCATTTCCTTGGTGATGGAACTCTCTGAACTTGGTATCCAAAAAGCCAGGCACCCAGATGCAGTCCCAGTCCCAGTCCCAGTGGGCTCACTTGTTTGGATTTCCCAAGGACAGAGTCAATTTTCTTGGTACCTAATGATGTGAGAATGGCCAAATGTCAGGAGAGCTCTGAAGGTGGACCATTTCTGAGAAAACAGGTAGTGGATAACCACTTTTTCCTGACATCTTCACAGAGTTGGTCAAGGAAACACAATCTGAGAGAAGACAGGCCATTTCGGGGGAACATTGTATGGCCCACTGGTCAGAGGACACTCCGGATAGTCACAGACCTACTTGGGGGAAGGAGGTGCCTTTGTGGGAGTGGGTGTGGGTTTGTTGTTTTGTCTCATGTTCTGAGAATAGATAGGAAAGACGGTTTGTTTGGATTGGACTGGACAGTTTCTAGTAAGTCATTTGACACGGCGAGTGTTTCTGTTTCTGTGTATCCCACTGTGTCCGTTGTTGTACACATTAGAAAAGAGAATGCATTAATGGATGTGTCCTGTCTAGTATAAATCTTCCCATAATTCATCCTGCCCAATATATGAATGGACTGCAGCTTGTCTTATCGATGTGCAACACCTGCTATCTTTCTAAGTTGTTGTTTTCTTCCTGAATTCTGGCCACTCTCCAGAATAGGCTCATGGATTTGTGTCCTAAATATGTACCACCTCCAAGCTCTGTGACATGACCATGTACTGGATAGCTGAAGAGAATGGCGAGCATCTCAGAAAACTCAGATATCAGTGTGACCAGGATAGTCTCAGTGCAGAAACCCTGCTTTGGGCCTTTTGCTTACTTATTGTTGTGTTGCACTGAATGTCAGGAAGGTCTTTGCTCAGGCCACCCCTTTGTGAAGCCTGAAGAAAACAGTTTTCAAATGGAAATGAATGGGCCTCACCTGTGGCTCTTGCTTAATTGCTTTCGAAAGGGATGTGTCTTTATCAGCCTCTTGGACCTGTGTGTGGCTGTGACTTAGATTCTCAGCACCTGATGGATCTTAAGAATGATCCCATGTGAGCTTCCAAATCCAAAATGGCAAAAAATTTCATTCATTGTGGATGAAGTCTCTTGCCTTCCTCTGTTAGGTTCCTGCACTCCATCAAATGAGAATAGGGATTCTTTGGGTCAAATGAGTTTTTCAAAGCCCTGCAGAGGTGCTTGTGTTTTTGCATGACTCTAAATCACCTAAAGAATCGATATCTAAAATCAGTAGGCGTCAAATTGGAGGAACACAGAAGTATTAACGGCAGGCTTATTTGTTCACTCCAGGTTCACAGAGACTGTGTCCAGGCTACCCTGACGTTAGGCAAATGAGGGGCAAACGAGCTGATTTTGGACACTGTCTTGGGCTGCGCCCCTCATGGAAACCTCCAGCCAGAGGTTAAGATGATTCCCTATATGGAATAAGATGAGGGCCATGTGGGAGTGTTTTGGTTTTAATTTTGGTCATTTGTGTGGCATTGGAAAAAATGACTGGGTACACGTAGGCTTGAACTCTGGTGTGATACCCCTTAGAGACTGGGTTTTGGAACTGAACTCAGAGAAACATTGTCATGAATTTTGTTGGGATTTTAATAGGCCAAGCATGAAAGTCGCTCTTGGAAACTGAGACCTAGGCCCCAGGTGGATTTCCACAGAGGCCTGGGAATCTCAGCAAGGATATCACATGATTTTATTGTTAAAGAAATGGCAGCCATAGTTGAGAGTCAAAACACACATGGACCTCACATTGTAGACCTCAATGGGCCTGGCCTAATGTGACCTTTTGTCCACTCTTTGGGAAGCCTTGCCTGTGAGAGTTCTCCAGAGAATTCATTGAAATGAGCTTCCTCACCATTTAATGTTTGCTGCATGAATTGAAATCCACAGTGCCTCCAACTTCATGCTCGAGAAATGGATAGATAAATACCATGAAATTTTAAAAATTCCTATGACCAGGTGGCACTGGAGAAATATTGGATGTTCTGTTACTGTTCATGAGTATACCAGACTGTGCCTTGATTTACTGAGTTTCATGAAAATGATGTAGAACAGAGATGCCAGTAAGTTGGAGCCTGTTGAGTAGTGGGTCTAGAGCAGTGGTGGGGAGGTGTTTGATACAACATCCGTGGTAGGGCCATGTGGATCTACCATTGGATTCCAAATGGCTTGTAACTGACATGGTGCAGCCAGCAGACCCTTATATGTAAAGGCATCTTGTTATATGGAGAGTTTTCAGAGGAAAATGAAGAATCAGGTTGATATGGACAAGGGGGCAATGGGGCAAGCTGTGAGAGATAGAAGCCTAGTTTGTGAATTCTCTTGCAGACCCTGACCCACCACTCGTGACACAACTCCCTCCAGCACTGTGTCTCAGTTTAGCTCCTAGTATTTCGTGAAACAAATACCAAACTCACAATGCAGCAGGAAAAACACCACAAAAAGTGGTGGAGGACCTAATGGCTTCACAGTCCACACGGGGAGACACTTAGTCCCCCGTGGCCTCAGATTACCTACAAAGAGAGGATTCAGCACTGCTTCATTTTGTTCATTGGAAAATAAGAAACCATGTCCTCCAGGTCACATAGATGCAGACCCAGCTTTGATGGTCTCACTACAAAGGAAGCCAAATCATCTGAAAACAACATATATTTCAATTGCGGAAGCTCAGACGCAGTTTCTCAAAAAGTTTTTAGGCCAGCAGAGCTCCATGTTTGTGGAGTGTTTACCCTGTCCCTTAATTTTGGAAACTCCTCTACCACCTCAAAGGTTGTGAACTCCTGAGCATTTTCCATTCCAGATATGTATTCACTGATTTTGTAACTCTTCTCCTCTAATTGCGTCTTACTTGGGGTGAAGGTAATATCAAGGCATTGTTCTGGATGAGAGCGGGAGGATATTTGTGCAGCATATATTTACATACACATTGGATTCATTTTCCAATTTTCCATTCAAATACTGAATCCCTGAAACTAACCCATACCTAGTAGACTCAGACTATTCATCCTATTATAATGGGAAAAATTAACCCAACACAATAGAAATACAAGCACTTCAGAGGAGACATGTTGTATAGTTGGACTTGACATTTGCATTATATAAGGTAGGTGTTATAAATCTAGTCAAATTTTAATGGAAATATTCTCCATGTGTTTTTAAATTTAACAAATATGTGAATTCTTGTTTCCCTTTTCTGTAGCCTATTCACATATGTATATTTATATGCACATATAGAATCCTACCAGGTATCACACGTACATTTTTGTGAGGTGGCTGTCTTGGCAGATACAAATTGTGAGAAGAGTTCACTCCTCCTAAAACTGTTTTAAATGAAAATTCAACCTATAGGAGAGCGTCCTAGTAGAACAACATTATACATAAACTCATGTTCAGTAAAATAAATATTTTTGCATCTGTGGATGATATATATTTACTGATGAATTTCTATTGGCATTTATATTGGTACTTTTTAATGTCTGTGAGTGTTGTGTGTGTGTGTGTGTGTATAGATATAGATATAGATATAGATAGATATAGATATACTCTCCAAATTTTTGAAAATATGGAATATTTTTGTCTTATTTTGCACTTTCTAAATTTTTCATATTCATGAATGTGTATTTATAATCATCTTTTCTCAAGATTATTCTCAGAAACATTCATATACCCTACTAGACTCTGACTACTAATACTAATATAATGGAGAAAAATATCCCAAACAGAATAGAAATACAAGCATTTCAGAAGGGACATGGTGTATAGTTGGACTTGCCTTTTGCATGATATAAGGTAGGAGTTATAAATCTATTCAATTTGCTGAAATACTTTTCCATATGTTATTTTTTTTGACACAAAACAAAATTTAATCTTCGAAAACTAAATAAAATTGACACATCCTTAACCAAGCTAATGAAGAAAAAAAACCTCAAATTACTAAAATTAAGGATCGTAAAAGAACTTTTACAGAGTACACAACTAAAATACAGAGAATAATTAAAAACTAATTTGAAAATTTATACTCTAATAAATTAAAATACCATGATGACATCAATAAAATTTTAGAGATATACCCAAACTGAATTAGTAGGACATGAACAATTTAAACAAATCAATTTCAAGCAATGAAATAGAAGTTGCTGTCAACAGCCTACCAATAAAGCAACGCCCAGGAACAGACAGATTGTCAGTCAAGTTCTACAAGACCTTCAAAGAAGCATTCATCACAATACTCCTCAAATTATTCCATAAAATAGAAAAGCATGGAACTCCTCCAAACTCATTTCATGAGGATAGTATCACTCACATACCAAAATCAGACAAAGACACATCAAGGAAAGAAAACTTCAGAGCAATATTCCTGACAAACATATATACAAAAATTCTCAACAAAATTCTTTTTTTTAAGCCAAAGTTAATCAAAAGGGATAAAGAGGGACACTACACACTATTCCATGTGTTTTTAAAGTTAAGAAATATATGAATTCCTGTCTCCCTTTCTCTGTAGCCTATTAAGCACATGTATTTTTATATGCACAAATAGAATCCTACCTGGTTTCACACGTACATTCTTGTGAGGTGGCTGACTTGGCAGATACTATTTGTGAGAAGAGATCACTCCTCCTAAATGCTGTTGGTACAGAAAATTCAACCCATGGGTGAGCTTCCTAGATGAACAACATTCTACATACATCCATGTTCAGTAAAATGAATATTTTGGGATATGCGGATGAGTTATTTTTCATGATGAATTTCGATTGACATATATATTGTGACATTATAATGTGTGTGTGTTTGTGTGTCTATATATATATATATATATATAGTCTCCAGATTTTCCAAAATATGAAATATATGTCTTGTTATACACCGCCTGAATTCATTCATATTCATATATGTGGATTTATAATTAACTTTTAACAAGTTTATTCTCAGAAATATACATCCACTGACATACATATTTGTTTCCTAGTACTGAAAACTAACTTCAGGGAAGGGTTCTTACAAATCCTAATATTTCTAGAGTAACTGACCAAGTTTAACATCAATGCAAATACATTCCTATTTGATATGATGTGTTTGTTAAAGTTCATTTTTATTCAAACTTGGTACGTTATTATTTATTCAGTTTATGGACATCATAAAATATATCCTTTCATTCACAAGTTCACAAATTTATAAATATTTGGTTCACTTTCAATCACTTCCTCCTTCGGAACACATATATTCCTTCATGTTTCTTGACGGGTCTTTTCACTGGACTTCTTTCTAAACACGTTATTTTCGATTGAATAATCATTTTTGAAGCAAAACTCACACACTATTCATGATAAACGGTAACCCTAATAATACCATTAGATATATAACTGGTTGGAATTAATGTACGTATATCAATATATGATTTCCTCTATATTTTCAGATATTAAAACAATCCATTATTTAAATTTGGAACCAGTCATATAATTTTTTCACAGTATGGTCTATTAATGCATCATCTCTATATTCATCAACACAGGGTAAACCTATTAGTATCCCCAGTACTAATTCATATGTTTTCAAAATATTGCTCCCAGAAAAGGTGGAAGAAATACTCATGTCACCTGATCTACATATACATATTATCACAGTAATATTCTGGACACAAAATGCAAAGGTCACCGTTATGATTGCAATAAAGCCTCAATGGAATGTGAACATGGATTACTAAAAACATCCATGCCCAGTTTGCCTAATGCTCTCAAATGTCAATCCAATTGGTGACTACATTTTTGTTTCTTTTTAAGATTATGTATTCAACCTCAACCCTGTTGAAAATGTCTAATCCTATCACTCACGTTATACTTTGCCTGATTTCCTAATGTCTCTATTGATGTCTGCTTTCCTACATATTTTTTCCCAGTTCATCATTGTGCCCGACTTTTCACATATGGTGCCATTAATATTCACTCTCTAACCGAAACCTATTGCTAAAGAACTTTTGGTCCAAATCCTAGACTCACTCTTCCTTCTAAACCTACGGACTATCTTTCTAATCCTACACACTATCCCTTTTTCACTGGATGTTCTCTTCTACATTCAATCATCTGAGGTACAGGGTCTTATGCCATTGTATATCGATTTAACTGAGACCTCGGTGCAAAACATTACTCAAGCTAAGGATCCCAATCAAGGGCCCAAATCCTTCTGGGCTTAAAATATTACCTAGATTTCTGTTTTCATACTTATATTTTACCTCTATATTCTTTTAAATATCGCTGGTTCCCAATACCATTATTCATCCAGCAGAATGATTCCTAAGCCAAATGGAACATGCTATTGACCCTAACCATACAATGTTCCCTCAATCTCACTTTACAGAAGAGGAGGGATAAAGTTGATATTACAATACAGGAAGTTAGGAGATCTTCCACCTGCTGAGTACCTCAAAATCCATGCAGAAATAATCCCTGGAGAAGATGTTGGCAGCTATGAAAGACCTGAGAGAACAAAAGTCATATTCCATGGCAAACAACATGGTCAGGATGAAAGGATGTGTCTGAGTCATCCTCTCTATTTTTAATGCAGGGAAGATGGACCAAAGCAGGCCTGTGTGGAGAGCTGTTCCCAGGTGACTATGGTTTCTATACCATTCTAACATGTGAATGTATCACAGGAAGTAGGGCAGCCTCCATGTCAGGAGACACTAGGACGCAACTGTTAGGACAAAGTGGTTTCCAAGACAGGGACCTCATTTATTTCCTGAAGGTAGTGACCTCACCTCATTTCCTTGGTGATGGAACTCTCTGAATTTTGTGATCCAGGAAGCCAGGCACCCAGAGCCAGTCCCAGTCCCAGTTGCAGTGGGCTCACTTGTTTGGATTCACTAAGGACAGAGTCAGTCTTTCTTGGTACCTACTGATATAAGGGTTGCCAAATACCAAGAAAGCTCTGAAGAGGGGTCTTTCCTGAGAGGACAGAAATTGGCTCACCACTGCCTCCTGACAACTTCACAGAGTTGACCAAGGAGACCAGATGTGAGACAGAAAGGCCATTTCTGGGGAACATCATATGGCCTACCAGTCAGAGGACACTCCAGATAGTGACAGACCTACTTGTGGGAAAAAGTTGCATTTGTGGGTGTTGGTTTGTGTTTGTGGTTTTTTTCTCATGTTCTGAGAATAGGTAAAAAAGGAGGTTTGTTTGGTTTGGAGTGGACTGTTTCCAGTAAGTCATTTGACAAGGAGACTGTTTCTATGTCTGTGTATCCCACTGTATTTTTCTTTGTAGATATTAGAAAAAAAAATAGCTCATTGGTTGTGTCCTGTCTAGTAGAAAGCTTCCCAGCATGCATCCTTTCCAAATAATGAATGGACTGAGGCTTGCCTTATCCATGGGCAACACCGGCTATCTACCTAATTTTCCATTTTTTCATGAATTCTGGCCACTCTCAAGATTAGTATCATGTATTTTTGTACAAGATATGTACCACCTCCAAGCTCTGTGACATGGCCATGTACTGGATAGCTGAAGGGAATGGCGAGCATCTCAGAAAACTCATATATCAGAGTAACCAGGAAAGTCTCCGTGGAGAAACCCTGCTTGGGGCCTTTTGATTACCTATTGTTCTGTTGCTCTGAATGTCAGAAAGGTCTTTGCCTCAGGCCACCCCTTTGTGAAGCCTGAAGAAAACAGTTTTAAAATGGAAATGAATGGGCATCACCTGTGGCTCTTTGCTTCATAGCTTTTGAAATGGATGTGTCTGAATCAGCCTCTTGGCCCTGTGTGAGCCTGTGGTTTAGATTTTCAGCACCTGATGAATCTAAAGAAAGATCCCATGTGGGCATCCAAAACCTAAATGAAAAAAAGATCAGTGATTGTGGATGATGCCTCTCGCCTTCCTCTGTAAGATTCCTGACCTCCATCAAGTGAGAATAGGGATCATTTGTGTCAAATAAGTTCTTCAAAGGGCTGCAGAGGGGAGACAATAGGTGCTTGGGTTTTCTTATAACTCCAATTCACACTAAAAATCTATACCCCACAGTCAGTATGCCTCAAATTTGAGAAGTGGAGTAGTATTAACGGCAGGCCTATTTGATCACTTCTGTTTCACACTAACGTTGTCCAGGCCACCCTGACTTTAGGCAAATGAGGGGCAAGGGAGTTTATTTTTGACACTGTCTTGGGCTGTGCCCCTCATGGAAACCTCCAGCTAGAGGTTATGATTAGTGTCTATATAAAAGATGAAGAGGGCCGTGTGAGAGTGTTTTGGTTTTAATTGTCATCATTTGTGTAGCAATTGGAAGAGATGCCTGGGTCCACCTGGGCTTGAACTCTGTTGTGATTCCCCTTAGAGACTGAGTTGTGTAACTGACCTCAGAGAAGTATTGCCATGAATTGTGTTGGGATTTCAGGAGGCCACACATGAGATTCACCATTGGAATCTGAGATCTTGGCCCAGGGTGACTTTACACAGAGCACTGGGAATCTAAGCCAGGATATCACAAGATTTTATTCTGAAAGATTCCAGCCATAGTTGAGAGTCAAAACACACATGCAACTCACATTGTAGACCTCAATGGGCCTGGCTTCATGAGACCTTTTGCCCACTCTTTGGGAAGCCTTGCCTGTGAGAGTTCACCAGAGCTTTCATTGAAATGAGATTCCTAACCATTTATTGGTTCCTGTATAAATTGAATCCCACAGTGCCTCCAACTTCATTATTGAAAAATATCTAGATATATACCATGAATTTTTTGAAATTACCATGACCAGGTGGCACTGGAGAACATTTGGATGTCCTGTTGCTAATCATGATTGTACCAGACAGTGCCTTAATTGACTGTGTTTCATGAAAATGCTGTAGAACATAGATGCCAGTAAGTTGGAGCCTGCAGACTAGTGGGCATAAAGCAGTGGAGTGTAGGTGTGTGAAAAAACATCAGTTGTGGGTCCACGTGGATCTGGCATTGGCTTAGAAATGACTTGTCACTGACATGGTACATCCAGCAGACCCTTCTATGTAAAGGCATCTTGTTATATGGAGAGGATTCCTGCCAATGATCAGAATAAGGGGGCTATTGTCGAGTTGAAAAGCTATGTGGGATTTAAGCCTCATTGGTGCATTTTACTGCAGACCCTCACCCACCACATATGAGAGTACATCCTCCAGCACTGTGTCCCAGTGGAGCTCCTTGTATTTCGTGAAGCCAATACAAAAGTCACAGTGCAGCAGTAAGAAACACCACGAAAGTGGAGCATGAACAAATGGCTTTACAGACAACACGGTTAGATACTTAGACCCCAGTGGCCAAAGTTTCCCTACAAATAGAGAATTCAGCACTGCTGCCTCATGTCCACTAGAAAATAAGGAACCATGTCATCCAGGTCACATAGATGGAGACCCAGCATTGATGGTCTCACTACAAAGGAAGCAAAAGCTCCTGACAAAAACATATTTCAACTGCCCAACCTCAGAGGCAGTTTCTCAAAAAGTCATTAGGCCAGCAGAGCTGCATGTTTGTGAAGTGTTTACCCTCTCCCTTTTTGTAAACTGTTCTACCTCCTACAAGTTTGTGAAGTTCTGAGCATTTTCCTTTCCACATATGTATTCACAGATTTTCTAACTCTTCTCCACTAATTGTGTCTTATTTGGGGCGAAGGTAATGTCAAAGCATTGTTCTGGCTGAGAGTGGGAAGATTTTTGTGTAGCACATATTTGCATACATATTAGATTCATTTTCCTATTTTCCATTTGAAATACTGAATCCCTGACACTAACCCATACCCTACTAGACTCTGACTACTAAACCTAATATGATGGAGAAAAAGAAACCTAACAGAATAGAAATACAGGCCTTTCATAGGAGGCATGGTGTATACTTGGACTTGCCTTCTGCTTTATCAATGGTATGTGTTATAAATCTAGTCAACTTTTCATTGTAATACTTCTCCATGAGTTTTTAAAGTTAACACATATGTAAATTTCTGTCTCCCTTTCTCTGTAGCCTATTCATCAAATGTATTTTTTTATGCATTTTTAGAATTCTACCTGGTATCACATGTACATTCTTGTGAGATCGCTTATTTTGGAAGATACAAATTGTGAGAAGAGATCGCTCCCTCTAAATACAGATGGAACTGGAATTTCCACCTATGGGTGAATTTCCTAGATGAACAATATTATGTATAAATAAATGTTCAGTAAAATGAATATTTTTGGATACGTGGATGATATATATTTCATGATGAATTTCGAATGGCATATATATTGCTACATTTTAATGTCTGTGTATGTGTGTATCTATCTATTTATCTATCTATCTATATAGATATAGATATCTACTCTTAAGATTTTCAAAATATGAAATATATGTGTCTTATTATACACTCCCTAAGTAAACTCATGTGTGTGTATGTAGATTTATAATCAACTTTTCACAAAATTATTCTTAGAAATATTCATCCACCTTAAATACATATTTTTTCCTAGTACTGAAAAGTAAATTAAGTGAATGGTGTATACAATTCGTAATATTTCTACAGTGACTGAACCAGTTTCACATCAATGTAAGTAGACACCTATGGGACCATGATGTGTATTTTGAAGTTCATTTTTATTCAGACACTGGTACATTACTATTTCTGCAGTTTATGGACATTATAGGATATATCCTTTCATCCACAATTTCACAAATTTATAGGCATTTGGTTCACTTTCAATCACTTCCTACTTCAGAACACATGTATTCCTCCATGTTTCTTGACTGTTCTTTTCATGAGATTCTTTCCAAACACAGTATTATTGATTTCCATAATCACTTTTGAAGCCAAACTCACACACTCTTCATGATAAACCATAACGCTAATATTACCATTAGATGTATAACTGGTTGGAATGAATGTATGTATATCAATATAAGATTTCCTATATATTTTCAGATATCAATTCAATCCATTATTTAACGTTTGAACCAGTTATATTATTTATTCACAGTATGGTCTATTAAGGCATCATCTCTATATTCGTAGACCAATGGTATACCTGTTTGTATCCCCAATACTAATTTTTAAGTCTTTAAAATATTGCTTTCAGAAATGGTGGAAGAAATACTGTAGTCACCTGATATACATATACATTTCATCACGGTAATATTCCTGAAACAAAATGCAAGGGTCACACTTATGATTGTATCAAAGCCTATATTGAAAGTGAGCATGTACTACTAACAACATCCATGCCCTGATTAACTAATGATCTCAAATATCATTCCTATTGGTGACTACATATTTGTTTCTTCCTAAGATTATATATTGAAACTGAACCCTGTTAAAAATGTCTTATCCTATCACCCACTTTGTACTTTGCCTTATTTCCTAATGTCTCTATTGATATCTGCTTTCCTACACATTTTCCCCAGTTTATCACTGTGACTGACTGTTCACATATGCTGACATTTACACTCACTCTCTAATCAAAACTCTATATCTAAAGAACATTTGGTCCAACTCCTCGACTCACTCAAATGGATTCTTCAAAGCCCTGCAGAGGGTAGCCCATAGTTGCTTGAGTTTTCTCATGACCCCAATTCACATAAAGAATCTATACCCCACAGAGAATAGGCCTCAAATTGGAGAAGTAGAGCAGTATTATTTGCAGGCCTATTTGATCACTCCTGCTTCACAGGAAGAGTTTCCATGCCACCCTGACTTTAGGCAAATGAGAGGCATGTGAGCTTATATTGGACACTGTCTTAAGCTGCGCCCTTCATGGAAACCTCCAGCCAGAGGTTATGATGAGTCTCTAAATTGAAGAAGATGAGGGCCATGTGGGAGTGTTTTGGTTTAATTGTGGTCATTTGTGTGGTGGTTGGAAGAGATGACTGGGTCCACCTGTGCTTGAACTCTGGAGTGATTCCCCTTAGAGACTGAGTTCTGGAACAGATCTCAGAGAAGTATTGGCATGAATTGTGTTGGGATTTTAGGAGGCCACGCATGAGAGTTGCCCTTGGAGACTGAGATCTAGGCCCAGGATAGCTTTCAAAGAGCACTGGGAATCTCAGCCAGGATATCACATGACTTTATTCAGAAAGACTTGGAAGCCATAGTTGAGAGTCAAAAAAAACATGGCCCTCAATTGTAGACCTCAATGGGCCTGGCTTAATGTGACCTTTTGGCCACTCTTTGGGAAGCCTTGCCTCTGAGAGTTCTCCCGAGCTTTAATTGAAATGAGCTTCCTCACCATTTCATGGTTCCTGAATGAATTGAATGCCACAGTGCCTCCAAATTTATCTTTGAAAATTGGCTAGATAAATACCATGAAATTTTTTAAATTCTTATGAACAGGTGGCACTGGAGAACCTTTGGATGTCTATTGCTGATCACGAGTGTACCAGACATTGCATTGATTGACTGGGTTTCATGAAAACAGTGAGAACAGAGATGCCAGAATGTTGAGGCCTGCTGACTAGTTGGCCTAGAGCAGTGGTGGGCAGGTGTATGATAAAACATCTGTCGTGGGGCCATGTGGATCTGCCATTGGCTTCCAAATGCCTTGTGACTGACATGGTGCAGCCAGCAGAACCATACAAGTTAACGGACCTTATTATATGGAGAGGTTTCAGGGCAATATTCAGAATCAGGTTGATATGGACATGGGTGCAAGCTTTTGGGGATAGAAGCCTGGTTGGTGCATTCTCCTGCAGACCCTCACCCACTACACGTGAGAGTACTCTCTATAGCACTGTGTCCCAGTTTTTCTTTTTGTATTTTGTGAAGCCAATACCAAAATCCCAGTGCAGCAGTAAGAAACACCACGAAAAGTGAAGTATGACCAAATGGCTTCACAGACCACATGGTTAGACACTTAGACCCCAGTGGCCTCAGTTTACCTACAAAGAGAGAATTCAGAACTGCTGCCTCATGTTCTATTGCAAATAAGGAACCATGTCATCCAGGTCACATAGATGCTGACACAGCTTTGATGGTCTCACTACAAAGGAAGCGAAAGCTCCTGACAACAACAAACATTTCAAGGGCCCAAACTCAGAGGCAGTTTCTCAGAAATTAATTAGGCCACCAGAGCTCCATGTTTGTGAAGTGTTTACCCTTTACCTTACTTTTGGAAATTCCTCTACCACCTCCAAGGTTGTGAACTCCTGAGCATTTTCTTTTCCAGATATATATTCACAGATTTTCAAACTCTTCTCCACTAATTGTGTATTACTTGTGGTGAAGGAACTATCAAGGCATTTTTTTGGATGACAGTAGGAAGATTTTTGTCTAACAAATATTCGCATACACATTAGATTCATTTCCCTATTTTCCATTTGAAATACTGAATCCCTGACACTAACCCATACCCTACTAGACTCTGACTACTAATCCTAATATGATGGAGAAAAAGAAACCTAACAGAATAGAAATACAGGCCATTCATAGGTGGCATGGTGTATACTAGGACTTGCCTTCTGCTTTATCAAGTGTATGTGTTATAAATCTAGTCAACTTTTCATTGTAGTACTTCTCCATGAGTTTTTAAAGTTAACACATATGTAAATTTCTGTCTCCTTTTCTCTGTAGCCTATTCATCTCATGTATTTTATTATGCATATTTAGAATCCTACCTGGTATCACACATACATTCTTGTGAGCTCACTGTTTTTGGATGATACAAATTGTGAAAAGAGATCACTCCCCCTAAATACTGATGAAACTGAAAATTCAACAAATTGGTGAATTTCCTAGATGAACAACATTATACATAAATACATGCTCAGTAAAAAGAATATTTTTGGATATGAGGATGATATATATTTCATGATGAATTTTGATTGGCATATATATTGCTACATTTTAATGTCTGTGTTTTTATCTTTATAATATATATATATATATATATATATATATATATATATATATATATATATACTCTCCAGATTTTTCACAATATTAAATATATGTGTCTTATTATTCACTCCCTAAATACATTCATATTCATGTATGTGGATTTGTAATCAAATTTGCACAAGATTATTCTCAGAAAAATTCATCCACATAAAATACATATTTATTTTCCAGTACTGAAAACAAACTTCGGTGAATTGTGCTTACAAATCCTAATATTTGCATGGTAACTGACCCAGTTTAACATTAATGCAAGTATAATCCTATGGGACATGATGTGTATTTTGAAGTTCATTTTTATTCAACAGTGGTACATTACTATTTCTTCAGTTGATGGATATCATAGGATATAACTTTTCATCCACAAGTTCACAAATCTGCAGGCATTTGGTTCACTTTCAATTACTTCTTGCTTCAGAACATATGTATTCCTCCATGTTTCTTGACTGTTCTTTTCATGAGATTCTTTCCAAACACATTATTTTCGATTTCCATAATCATTTTTGAAGGAAAGAGGCGCCTTACTTACCCCCAGAAAGGTTCGTTGAGGTCTCCTTGTCCTGCGCTGCGTGATTCCCGGCCAATGCACCAAATGTAAGGTTCCGGCGAATGTTGGAGGAAGAGACCATCAAGAAACTGCGGCTCATGCAACAGTAAAAGCCGTTTATTGAGGATCCAATCCAGCATGCTGGGGCTACGTGCTCACTCAAGGTTCGAGAGCATCCCAGAGCCCCGAGCAGGGGTTGAGCAGTGCTTAAGTACACTTTTTGGGCAGGGCGGGACTTTACATATATTACAGTCTCCTTTAAGAAATCATCATACACCACGGGAAAATCAAACAACAATTCCTAAACATGATTAGTTCATTTATTGGTGGGAACATGTAAGGCGGGAGTGATAGGTCAGTTCTAAAGCGGGGTACACATTCAAAATGATTGGTTTAGGCCCTGCAATGCCTATGTGCCAGGCCTCACAGGGTCCTAGGTTATTAAAAAACCAGGCGGTCAGGGGGAATATTTACTGGGTAGTCCGGGAATTGTCCTACAAGCTACAGGAATTTCAGGTTTTGCGTGTAGCATAGGAACTTAACAATACCTGGTCCTTTACATTTTAACTCAAGCCTTGCTGCTTAAAAACTTTACAACACCCGGTCTTTTACACTTTAACTTTTACACTTTAATTTCAATTTCTTTTACCCTTACAGAAAACTCCTGGTGCACAAGAAGGGTGTCCCAGCCACCCTGACTTTAGGCAAATGAGGGCCAAGGGAGCTTATTTTGGACACTGTCTTGGGCTGTGCCCCTCATGGAAACCTCCAGCCAGATGTTATGATGAGTGCCTTTATGGAAGAAGAGGAGGGCAATGTGGGATTGTTTTGGTATTAATTGTGGTCATTTGTGTGACGGTTGGAAGAGATGACAGGGTCCACCTGGGCTTGAAGTCTGGTGTGAATCCCCTTAGAGACTGAGTACTGGAACTGACCTCAGAGAAGTATTGCATGAATTGTGTTGAAATTTTAGGAGGCCACGCATGAGAGTCGCTCTTATAAACTGAGATCAAGGCCCAGGGTGGCTTTCCACAGAGCACTGGGAATATCAGCCAAGATATCCCATGATTTTATTCTTAAAGACTTGGTAGCCATAGTTGAGAGTCAAAAACACATGGAACTCACAACGTATACCTCAATAGGCCTGGCTATATTTGACCTTTTGGCCACTCTTTGGGAAGCCTTGCCTATGAGAGTTCTCCAGAGTTTCATTGAAATGAGCTTCCTCAACATTTAGTGGTTCTTGAAACCCACAGTGCCTCCAACTTCATCCTTGAAAAATGGCTAGATAAATACCATGAAATTTTTGAAAATCCCATGACCAGGTGGAACTGGAGAATCTTTGGGTGTCCTGTTGCTGATCATGAGTATACTAGAGGGTGCCTTGATTGACTGGGTTTCATAAAAATAATGTAGAAAAAAGATGCCAGTAAGTTGGAGCCTACTGAGTAGTGGGCCTAGAGCAGCGGTGGGCAGGTGTGCAGGTGTGTGATAAAACATCTGTGGTAGGTCCATGTGGTTTGGCCATTGGCTACCAAATGCCTTGTGAAGGACATGGTGCAGCCAGCAGACCCTTATTTGTAAAGGCATTTTGATATATGGAGAGGTTTCAGGGCAATTTTCAGAATCAGGTTGACATGGTCAATGGTGCAAGCTATGTGGGAAAGAAGCCTGGTTGGTGCATTCTCCTGCAGACCGTGACCCACCACAGTGACAGAACTCTCTCCAGCACTGTGTCCCAGTTGAAATTGTTGTATTTCGTGAAGCAAATACCAAAGTCCCAGTGTAGCAGCAAGAACCACAACAGAAAGTGGAAGAGGACCAAATGGCTTCACAGTCCACACGGGGTGACACTTAGCCCCCAGTGGCCACAGTTTACCTACAAAGAGAGAATTCAGCACTGCTGCCTCAGGTTCATTGGATAATAAGAAACCATGTCCTCCAGGTCACATAGATGCAGACCCAGCTTTGATGGGCTCACTATAAAGGAAGCTAAAGCTCCTGACAACAACATATATTTCAAGTGCCCAACCTCAGAGGCAGTTTCTCAAGAAGTATTTAGGCCAGCAGAGCTCCATGTTTGTGGAGTGTTTACCATGTCCCTTACTTATGGAAACTGCTCTATCACCTCCAAGGTTGGGAAATCCTGAGCGTATTCCATTCCAGATATGTATTCACGTATTTTCTAACTCTTCTCCTCTAATTGTGTCTCACTTGTGGCAAAGGTAATGTCAAGGCATTGTTGTGGATGAAAGTGGGAAGATTTTTGTGTAGCACATATTTGCATACACATTGGATTCATTTTCCAATTTTCCATTCAAAATACTGAATCCCTGACACGAAACTATACCCTACTAGACTCTGACTACTATTCCTAATATGATGGAGAAAAATAACTCAAACAGAATAGAAATACAAGCAGTTCAGAAGAGGCATGGTGTATAGTTGGACTTGCCGTTTGCATTATGTAGGTTAGGTGTTATAAATCTAGTTAATTTTTAATTGAAATAGTTCTCCATGTGTTTTTAAAGTTAATGAATATGTGAATTCCTGTATCCCTTTCTCTGTAGCCTATTCAGCACATGTATTTTTATATGCACATATAGAATCCTACCTGGTATCACATATACATTCTTGTGAGGTGGCTGACTTGGCAGATACAAATTATGAGAAGAGATCACTCCTGCTAAATGCTGTTGGATCTTAAAATTCAACCTATGGGTGACCTTCCTAGTTGAACAACATTATTCATAAATCCATGTTCATTAAAATTAATATTTCGGGATCTATGAATGATATATATTTCACCATGAATTTCGATTGGCATATATATTGCCACTTTATAATGTCTGTGTGTGTTTTGTATATATATACTCTCCAGATTTTTCACAATATGAAATATGTGTCTTATTATTCACTCCCTAAATACATTCATATTCATGTATGTGGATTTGTAATCAACTTTGCACAAGATTATTCTCAGAAATATTCATCCACCTGAAATACTTATTTGTTTCCTAGTACTGAAAACAAACTTCAGTGAAAGGTGCATACAAATCCTAATATTTCTACCATAACTTACCAAGTTTAACATCAATGCAAGTAGATTCCTATGGGACATGATGTGTATTTTGACGTTCATTTTTATTTAAAACTGGTACAGTACTATTTCTTCAGTTTATGCACATCCATGGATAAATTTTTCACCCAAAATTTCAAAATTAAAGACATTTGTTTCACTTTCAATCACTTCCTGCTTCCGAACACATGTAGTCCTCCAGGTTTTTCGACTGGTCGTTTCATGAGACTTCTTAACAAACACATTATTTTCGATTTCCATAATCACTTTTGAAGGAAAACTCACACACCCTCTTCATGATAAACCGTAACCCTAATATTACCATTAGACTTATAATTGGTTGTAATGAATGTATGTATACCAATATCAATATAAGATTTCCTGTATATTTTCAGATATCAATTTATTCTAACTCCAATTTCTAAAGTTGGATCCAGTTATATTATTTATTCACAGTATGATCTATTCATGCATCATCTCTATATTCATTGACACAGGGTACACCTATTTGTATACCCAATACTAATTTATGGGTTTTAAAAATATTGCTTCCCATAATGGTGGAAGAAATACTCATGTCACCTGATCTACATATACATTTTATCACAGTAATATTCTGGACAAAAATGCAAAGGTCACACTTATGATTGTACCAAACCCTAAATTGAAAGTGAGTATATATTACTAAAAACATCCTTGTCCAGGATGCCTAATTCTCCCAAGTGTCAATATTGTTGGGGACTATATATTTGTTTCTTCCTATGATTATATATTCAACCTCAACCCTGTTGAAAATGTCTAATCCTATCACGCATTTTATAATTTGTCTGATTTCCTAATGTCTCTATTGAGACCTGCTTTCCTACATATTTTCCCCAGTTCATCATTGTGACTGACTCTTCACATGTGCTGACATTTACATTCACTCTCTAAACGAAACCCTATTGCTAAAAAACTATTGGTCCTACTCGAAGACTCACTCTTCTTCCTAAACCTACTATCTTCCAAATCCTACCGACTATCCATTTTTGACTGGATGTTCTCTTCGACATTCAGGCATCTGAGGTGCAAGGTTTTATTCCATTGTGTATAGATTTATCTGAGACTAAAATGCAGAATGTAATTCAAAGCTAAATATCCCAAAGAAGGGCCCAATGCCCTTTCTGGCTTCAAATCGTAACTAGATTTATGTTTTCATACTTATATTTCAAATATATATTCTTATAAATTTTGCAGGTTCCCAATACCATTATTCATCCAGCAGAATGATTCCTAACACAAGTCAAATATGTTATTGACCCTAACCATACACTGTTCCCTCATTCTAAATTTACAGAGAGGAGGGACAGAGTTGGTCTTACAATACAGGAAAGTAGGGGATCTTCCACCTGCTGAGAACCTCAAAGTTCCATGCAGAAATGTTGACTGAAGAAGATGTAGGCAGCTATGAAGAACCTGAGAGAACAAAAGTCATGTTCAATGGCAAACAACCTGTTCAGGATGAAGGGTTCTGTCTGAATCAGCCTCTCACATCTTAATTTAGAGAAGATGGACCAAACCAGGCCTGTGTGGGTAGCTGTTTCTGGGTGCCTATGGTTGTATACCATTCTAAATTGTGAAAGTGTCACAGGAAGTAGGGGCAGCCTCCTTCTCATGTGACACTTGGAAGCCACTGGTAGGACAAAGTGGTTGCCAAGGCAGTGACCTCATTCAGTTCCTAAAGGAAGTGACCTCACCTCACTTCCTTGGTGATGGAAATCTCTGAACTTGGGATTCATGAAGCCAGGCACCCAGAGCCAGTCCCAGTCCCAGTCCCAGTGGTCTCACTTGTTTGGATTTACCAAGGACAGTGTCAGTCTTTCTTGGTACCTACTAATGTGAGGATGGCCAAATGCCAGGAAAGCTCTAAAGAGGGGTCATTCCTGAGAAAGCAGGTAGTTTCTCACCTCTGGGTCCTGACACCTGCACAGAGTTGGCCAAGGAGACCAGATCTGAGACAGATCAGGCCATTCCGTGGGAATATAGTATGGCTCACCAGTCAGAGGACAGTCCGGATAGTCACAGAACTTCTTGGGGGAAGGAGGTGCCTTTGTGGGTGTGGGGGTGGGTTTCTGGTTTTGTCTCATGTTCAGAGAATAGGTAGGCAAGGCGCTTTTTTTGGTGTGGAATGAACTGTTTCTAGTAAGTCATTTGACAAGGCGAGTGTTTCTATGTCTGTCTATCACACTGTGTCCGTGGTTGCAGATATTAGAAAAGAAAATGCATCAATGGATGTGTCCTGTCTAGTAGAATGCTTCCCAGCATTCATCCTGTCCAATTTATGAATGGATTTCAGATTGCCTTTTCGATGGGTAACACCTGCAATCTTCCTATGTTTCAGTTTTCTTCTGGACTTCTGCCCCTCTCCAGAATAGGCTCATGGTTTTATGTCTAAGGTATGTACCACTTCCAAGCTGTGTGCCATGACCTTGTACTGGATAGCTCAAAGGAATGGCGAGCATCTCTGAAAAATCAGATATTAGTGTGACCATTAAATCCCAGTGGAGAAACCCTGCTTTGGGCCTTTTGCTTACCTATTGTTCTGTTGCCCTGAATGTCAGGAAGTTCTTTGCCTCAGGCCACCCCTTTGTGAAGCCTGAAGAAAACAGTTTTCAAATGGAAATGAATGGGCAACACCTGTGGCTCTTTGCTTAATTGCTTTGGAAAAGGATGTGTCTGAATCAGCCTCTTGGCCCTGTGTTAGGCTGTAGCTTAGATTCTCAGCACCTGATGGATCTAAAGAAAGATCCCATGGGTGCATTAAAAACCAAAATGGCCAAAAGAGCAGTCATTGTTTATGAAGACTCTCGCCTTCCTCTCTAAGGTTCCTGACATCCATCAAGTGAGAATAGGGATCCTTTGTTTCAAAAGAGTTCTTCAAAGCCCTGCAGAGGCTATCCCATAGGTGCTTGGGTTTTCTCATGACCCCAATTTACATGAAGAATCTAAACCCTACAGTCAGTAGGCCTCAAATTGGAGAAGCCAAGCTGTATTAACGGCAGGCCGATTTGATCACTCCTGTTTCACAGTCAGGATTTCCAGGCCACACTGACTTTAGGCAAATGAGGGGCAAGGGAGGTTATTTTGGACACTGTCCTGTCCTGCGCCCCTCATGGAAACCTCCATCCAGAGGTTAGGATGAGTGTCTATATGGAAGAAGAAAAGGGTTATGTGGGAGCATTTTGTTTGGAATTGTGGTAATTTGTGTGGCACTTAGAAGAAAAGACTGGGTCCACCTGGGCTTGAACTCTGTTGTGATTCCTCTTAGAGAATGAATTCTGGAACTGACCTCAGAGAAGTATTTTCATGAATTGTGTTTGGTTTTTACTAGGCCATGCATGAGAGTCGTCCTTGGAACCTGAGATCTAGGTGCAGGGTGGCTTTCCCCAGAGCACTGGGAATCTCAGCCAGGATATCACATGATTTTATTCTGAAAGACTTTGCAGCCACAGTTGAGAGTCAAAACACACATGGACCTCACATTGTAGACCTCAATGGGCCTGGCTTCATGTGACCTTTTTAGCCACACTTTGGGAAGTCTTGCCTGTGAGTGTTCTCTAGAGCTTTCATTGAAATGAGCTTCCTCAACATTTAATGGTTCCTGAATAAATTGAAACCCAAAGAGCCTCCAACTTCATCCTCGACAAATGGCTTGATAAATACCATAAAATTTTTGAAATTCCCATGACCAGGTGGCACTGGAGAACTTTTGGATATCCTGTTGCGGACCATCAGTGTACCAGACAGTGCCTTGACTGACTTTGTTTCATGAAAATTGTGTAGAACAGTGATGCCAGTAAGTTGGAGCCTGCTCATTAGTGGGCCTAGAGCAGTGGTGTGAAGGTGTGTGATAAAACATGTGTGGTGGGGCCATGTTTATCTGCCATTGGCTTCCAAATGCCTTGTGACTGACAGGGTACAGCAAGCAGACCCTTATATGTAAAGGCATCTTGTTATATGGATAGGTTTATGGGCAATGTTCAGAATCAGGTTGGCTACCTGGTACCACACGTACATTCTTGTGAGGTGGCTGACTTGGCAGATACAAATTGAGAGAAAAGATCACTCCTACTAAACCCCATTGAAACTGAATATTCAACATATCTGTGAGCTTTCTAGTTGAACAACATTATACATAAATCCATGTTCAGTAAAATGAATATTTTTAGATCTGTGGATAATATATATTATATGATGAATTTTGATTGACATATATATTGCTACTTTTTTGTCTGTGTGTGTTTTGTGTTTGTGTGTGTATATATATATATATATATATATATATATATATATATATATATATATATACACACTCTCCAGATATTTCAAAAAATGAAATATATGTGTCTCATATACACTCCCTAAATTCATTCATGTTCATGTATCTGGATTTATAATCAACTATTCACAAGATTATTCTCAGAAATATTCATGCACCTGAAATTTGCCTAATGCTCTCAAATATCAATCCTATTGGTGTCTACATATTTGTTTTTTCCTAAGATTATATATTCAAACTCAATCCTTTTCAAAATATCTAGTCCTGTCACTCACTTTGTAATTTCCCTGATTTCATAATGTCTCTATTGATATCTGCTTTCCTACATATTTTCCCCAATTCATCATTGTGACTGACTCTTCAACTGTGCTCACATTTACATTCACTCTCTAACTGAAACCGTATTGCTAAAGAACTTTTGTTCTAAATTCTATACTCACTCTTCTTCCTAAACCTACTGACTATCTTCCTAATCCTACCAACTATACCTTTTTCACTGGATGTTCTGTTCTACATTCAATCATCCAAGTAACTGTCGGGGAAGCTTCGGAGAAGGAGACGACCAACAGAATACTCATGATACAGCAAAAGGTTTATTGGGTTTCCAGCATGCTGGGGCTCAGAGCTCACTTTAATAGAGCAGATAGCCCTGAGAATAGCTTAAGTAGAGTTTGTATACTTTCCCTGGAGAAGGCAGGGAGGGAAGTTTATTGATGGGTCACGACGAGTGGGCAGTTTGCATGCAACTGGGTGAGGGAGTACATTCTGTAGTTTGGCAGTTGGGGACAGCACATATTGGGAACAAGTTTTGCAAGCATTTCTCAAGATTTCAACAGTTTTTTGTTAAGCATAGGGAAATACAGGAAGTGACAAGTACTTATTTTATTAACCTTTCATTCCTCACTTCTTTTTCTGGCTACTTTTAATCATAAAAATTATCATTGGGGGGTTTCACATTCTATGTCTCCTAGTGGGGTATTACCATAAGTTTAACTCGTCCAATTTGAGCCTGGAGAAAAGAAATTACATGGTTGAGAAAACAGGGTTTTATAGTTAGCAATAATATGAGGATTATTATTGGACCGGCCAGGGTTGATAAAAACGTAGTTAACCAGGGGCACTGTGTGAACCAAGACTCAAACAACCCTTTTTTGGGTCTCTCTCTCTCTTGTTGATGCTCTTTAATGTGTCTTTTTAATTTACTCATAGATTTTATTACAACTCCAGTATGTTCGGCATAAAAACAACATTCTTCCCTCAATGCAGCACAAAGGCCCCCTTCTTTAATGAAGAGGAGGTCCAAACCTCAACTGTTCTGTAAAACAACTTCAGAGAGAGAGGTTAAAGTTTCATGCAAAGCTCTGATGGTGGTTTCTAATATCTTAGTTTTGGTCTATTGCTGCTTCTAATTGGGTAATTTATTGTGTCACATGGACAAGGGCAGTGGTTCCTGGGCCCACCCGTGCAGCAAATCCTATTCCTAATATGATGGCTAAAGTGAGGGATATATGCTCCCAGTGGAACCTGGTTGTATGTCCCCCTATTTGATCTTCAAATGAACCTGCTTCATAATAGAGCACTCTGGGAAACATCTGCACCATTACACGATTAATCACATCTGTTGACCATTTCATGAAAACATAAACAAGGTTTAAGTATATAGAATTATTCTGTTGTAAGGAGGACAAGGCAAGGCACCTAAGATAGCACTAAAGACAGGGAAACAGTCCTATTTGGTTGCAACCGGATTCAGAGGGCATTGCTTCTGTTGTAATCAATTAATCCCCTGAAACTCAAGTTTAGGTAGTTTCAGAATTTTGTACCCAACATGTAAGGGAAGGTGCTCAGAAGCTCACAGTCTGCAGAAGTTCAAAAACGCAGTATTTGTTCCTGTTTTTCCCCTGTTCTGGGCAAGTTAACTTTTAAAGGACACCTGGGAGGGGGAGAGCTTTTTCTTCCCTTTCTTATTTTACCCCTGCCAGCTGTTACCATGGAGACCAGTTGGTAACTTCTTTATCTTAGAAATGTAGCCATCTCTGTGAATCCCCAGCTCAAGGACAGAGGCCTTGTTCACATATTTTGTGAAAAACTAGAAAAATGTGTCTACCTGAGAAGTGCTGATTTTTTTAGCCACTGGCCAAGTAGAACAGGGCAACACGAAAAGAGGAAGTTTATCTACATTGAACTCTTTTATAGGGACTCTTTTGCTGAAAGTCCTAAAGTCAGCCATGGTGAAGACTTCTGGAGAAGGTCAGTTAAGACTTTTCTGTGGGCCTAGTGCAGAGGGGGAAGACGGGGAAGGTGGGCTGTGATCAGCTCCGTGGATCTGAGAATGAGGAAGGAGAGATGTAAAAGAATAATGGGAAACGGGTTTGAGATTTTCCTAGCAACAAAAACTTGAGCAGTAGAACAGGTAGAGCAGAGAGGATGATGGGAGTGAGTATCTCAAAACGCATATGAGGGACGTTTAATTATTAGTAAACTGTTTTCAGTGATGACAAACCAACTTTAAAGGCCATTTTTATTACA
Source organism: Callospermophilus lateralis (assembly GCF_048772815.1). Classification (NCBI taxonomy): domain Eukaryota; kingdom Metazoa; phylum Chordata; class Mammalia; order Rodentia; family Sciuridae; genus Callospermophilus; species Callospermophilus lateralis. The sequence goes on from NW_027514115.1 coordinate 1,230,079, forward strand.
TCTTAGATAGGGGACTGAGGGCTCTCCTCAGCTGGTTTGAGCTTTGGTTTAGCTGGTAAGAAGACCCGCTGCGGGCACTGACAGGACAAGAGAGGAGTGAGTGGGTGGAGGGGTACTTCAGTAACTGCTGCCTCAGCAAGGAGGCAATGGTCTGAGAACCGGCAGAGGTTTGGGTTTTTGATCTAGTAATTGGAGGGGAGAAATCAGGTTGCTGAGGTGGGAGTGACAGCAGAATGTCTGGAGCAGAAGGCTGAGGGTGAGGATCTATTGGAGAAGCATAGTTCAGGATGTGAGTGAAGGAGGGAAAAGGTCACGCAGAATTTGAGAATCTAGAGACCCCTCTGGGGGCCATCGGTTCTTCTTATCTAATTGGTAATATGGCCAATGATGTGTACTGAATTTGATGAGGAGTTTGGGTTCCATCAGGCAGCCCCTGTTTGCTCAAATCCCCATGACTTACAGAAGAAGTCGGCTTTCCCCCCACACAGCCGTGACTGTGGCTTTGAGAGTCTGCCCGGCAAACATAGTAATCTAGGCTAGCCAACCTGCATCTGGCTTGCATGTCCCATCATCCATAATGTTTGTTTCCATTATCTATGCTACAGAAGTAATTTAATGGAATTTTAGTGGTATCCTCTTCATCAGGGATATCCCAATAGGTAAGACCTATAGCCAGCTGACAAATGTCTGGGAGGAATGATGGCCACCAGGTCCCTCAGGGGGCTGTATGCGAGATAGATTATACTTCTTTTCCAGTAGGAATTGTGATCAGCCATCACTGCTGAATGGGCTGATGTGGCTTAGGACTACTTGTGGCCAAGGAGAGAGTCCACAGACTTATCCACATGGCGAATACGCAATTTGAAGGTTTTACCAGTCTTTTCCAGTTTCCAGCCAGAGTCTGGACAGGGCGCAGGCTTGAGATGAGAGGCATGGATCCAGAAATTGATTCCATCTACCTTTACCACTGGAGGTGTTATAAGTAGCACCGGCTATGGTCCTTTCCAGCGGGGTTTCAAGCATGATACCTGATGTCGTCTTACGTAGATGAAGTCTCTTACTTGATATCGATGTGGAGTCCCTTTGTCCCCAGTTTGGTAGGCAGTGGCCAGCTGTTTACACAGGTATCACTGAGTTCTTTTCAGAGCTTTAAGTCTGTCAAGCAAGGGGGTGTGGATGGAATGGTTAGGTCTTTGAGTCGGGCTTAGGTCCCTTACTGCAGGAGGGCAACAATAGAGAATTTCACAGGGGCTAAGGTTACTCAAAGAAACAGAGGGAGTATTTCTTGCATGAAACATTGCATAAGGCAGGAGCATAGTCCAATCTTTTATGCTGTTCTCTAAGTTTAATTTTCTTAAGGTCTCTTTAATGGTTCAATTTATTCTATCTGCCTGTCCTGAACTCGGGTATCTATAAGCACAATATAACTTCCAATTAATTCCCTGGTTCCTGGCTAACCCCTGACTTACCTGGGCCATGAACACCGGTCCATTATCAGACCCTATTACCGGCTTAGCTTCCTCCAATGGTAAAGAGGCTGAGTCAGCAGCAGGGAAATCCATTTGAGGGTGTTGTGGGTTAGGGGACAAGGGCAGGGGATTAGTAAGGGAAGAAGAGTCCAGTAGAGTCAAATCTGTGACTCGGGGAGAACAGGGGGTGGAGGAGGAGGAGGTTGAGAGGGTTTGAGAGATCATGGGGGAAGGAGTAGGAGCAGAGGCAGGGGCAAGGAAAGGCTTCACCCATGGAGGAGGAGATTTGCAGATGTTCTGCCAAGTTAAGATATATGGCTGTTGATCCAGATGGCTATGTGTCCCCGGCTGAGATAATATATCTGAATTTTTAAATTAGTGTGAAGTAGAAAGATCCTACTAGGGGCCATCCGAATTCAAAGGTGGGCCATTCTGAGGCACAGAGATTCTGCCAGGTCCAGCATTTTACTAAAACAAGAAAGATTCTGAGCTCTTAAGCGGACTTTGTTCCAGTGATCAAGGGTCAGGGACAGAGGCATTGAACTGCTCTGTCCCATAATGAAAGGTACACAAACAGCAAAAGCAAGGACACATGACACAGATAAGACAAGACCATAAACACAGGCAATGGACGTCAAACACTGAAACCAGGAATGAGTAGCCGGCAAAACCCGATGGGATGACAATACCGAATCTGAAACAAAATATCACTGAGTTGAGGAGACTATTGTTCCTTAATTTCCCGAGTTTTCTGCGGCGTCCCCCAGGGAGGTGCCCTGTGTCTCCGTGACACGTCTCTCAGCCACCTTCGGAGGGAGCTCAGGCTCTTCATCGCCAGAGATTTTGCCAAGCCCTAACATGAAACCTGAAACCAGAAAGAGGTGCCTTACTTGCTCCGAGAGGAGCCCATTGGGGTCTCTCGTCTGCCACTGCCAGAACTCTGTGGAACCTCAATATGTAAAGGTCGGGCGAGTGTCGAAGGAAGAGACCACCAAGAGTCTGTCTCATGCAACAGCAATGGGTTTATTTGGGGTTCAGCATGCTGTGGCTCAGAACTCACTTAAATAGAGCAGAGAGCCCTGAGAACACCTTAAGCACAGCTTATATACTTTCCTTGGACAGGGAAGAGAGGGAAGTTTACTAATGGGTGAGGGCATGTGGGCGGTTTGCATGACACTGAGTGAGGGAGTACATTCTGCAGTTTGGCAGTTGGGAACAGAACATTCTGGAAACAAGATTAGCAAACATTTCTCAAGATTTCAACAGTGTTTTGTTAAGCATACAGAAAAACAGGAAGTGACAAGTACCTATTTTATTAACCTTTCACTACGGACTATCCCTTTTCGACTAGATGTTCCTTCTACATTAATTCATCCAAGGTACAAGGTCCTATGGCATTGTATATCAATTTAATTGAGACACCTCTGCAGAACGTAATTCAAAGCTGCATATCCCAATCAAGAGCCCAATGCCCTTCTGGACTTCAAATCATACTTAGATTTCTGTTTTCATACATATATTTCACCTATATATTCTTATACACATAGCAAGTTCCCAATACCATTATTCATCCAGCAGAATGATTTCTAACCCAAACCGAACATGTTATTAACCATAACCATACACTGTTCCCTCAATCTAACTTTACAGAAGAGCAGGGAAAGAGTTGATCTTACAATACTGAAATGTAGGGAATCTTCCACCTCCTGAGAACCTCAAAGGTACATGCAGAAATGATCCCTGGAGAAGAGGTAGGCAGCTATGAAGGACCTGAGAGACCAAAAGTCATCTTCCATGGCAAACAACCTGGTCAGGATAAAAGGTTGTGTATGAATCAGCTTCTCTTCTTAACGTAGAGAAGTTGGACCAAACTAGGCCTGTGTGGAGATCTATTCCTGCATGCCTATTGTTGATATACCATTCTAACTTGTGAAAGTGTCACAGAAAGTAGGGACAGCCTCCGTATCATGGGACCCTTGAAAGCAACAGTTAGGACAAAGTGGTTGCCAAGACAGTGACCTCATTCAATTTCTGAAGGAAGGGACCTCACTTAACTTCCTTGGTGATGGAACTCTCTGAATTTGGGATCCAGGAAGCCAGGCACCCAGAGCCAGTCCCTGTTCCAGTCCCAGTGGTCTCACTTGTTTGGATTCAGCAAGGACAGAGTCAGTCTTTGTTGGTACCTACAGATGTGAGGAAGGCCAAATGAGAGGAAATCTCTGAAGCGGGGCTTTTCCTGAGAAAGCAGGTAGTGGCTCACCGCTGGCTACTGAGAACTTCACAGAGTTGGCCAAGGAGACCAGATCTGAGACAGGACAGGCCAATTTGGGGGAACATATTTTGGCCCACAAGTCAGAGGACACTCTGGATAGTCACAGACCTACTTGGGGGAAGGAGGTGCCTTTGTGGGTGTTGTTGTGGGTTTGTGGTTTTGTCTCATTTTCCTAGAATAGGTATTAAAGTCGGTTTGTTTGGATTGAAGTTTAGTGTTTCTAGTAAGTCTTTTGACATGGCGAGTGTTTCTATGTCTCAGTATTTCACTGTGTCCGTGGTTGTATGCATTAGAAAAGAGAATGCATCAATGGATGTGTCCTGTCTAGTAGAAAGCTTCTCAGCATTCAAATTGCCCCATTTATGAATGGACTGTAGCTTGCCCTATTGATGCGCAATACCTGCTATATTCCTAAGTTCCTGTTTTCTTTCTGAATTCTGGCCACTCTACAGAATAGGACCATGGTTTTTTGTTCACGATATGTACCACCTTCAAGCTCTGTGACTGGCCATGTACTGGATAGCTGAAAGAAATGGCAAGCATCTCAGAAAACTCAAGTATCAGTGTGACCAGGAAATTCTCAGTGGACCAACCCTGCTTTGGACCATTTGCTTACCTATTGTTCTGTTTTCCTGAATTTCAGGAAGGTCTTTGACTCAGGCCACCCTTTTGTGAAGCCTGAAGAAAACAGTTTTCAAATGGAAATTATTGGGCATACATGTGGCTCTTTCCTTAACTGCTTTGAAAAGGGATGTGTCTGAATCAGCCCCTTGGCTCTGTATGAGGCAGTGGCTTAGATTCTCAGCACCTGAGGGATCTAAAGAAATTTCCCATGCGTGCATTCAAAACCAAAATGGCCAAAAGAGCAGTCATTGGCATGAAGTCTCTAGCCTTCCTCTGTAAGGTTCCTGACCTCCATCAAGTGAGAATAGGAATCCTTTGGGTCAAACGAGTTCTTCAAAACCTGCAGAGGCTAGCCCATAGGTGCTTGGGTTTTCTCATGACTCCAATTCACATAAAGAATCAATATCTGACAGTCAGTAGGCCTCAAATTGGACAAGCAGAACAGTATTAACACCAGGCCTATTTGATCACTCCTGGTTAACAGGAAGCGTGTCCAGGCCACCCTGACTTTAGGCAAATGAGGGGCAAGGTAGATTATTGTGGATACTGTCTTGGTCTGCGCCCCTCATGGAAACCTCCAGCCAGAGGTTATGATGAGTGTCTATATGGAAGGAGATGAGGTCCATATGGGAGTGTTTTGGTTTTAATTGTGGTCAATTGTGTGGTAGTTGGAAGAGATGACTGTGTCCACCGGAGCTTGAACTCTGGTGTGATTACCCTTAGAGACTGAGTTCTGGAACTGACCTCAGAGAAGTATTGCAAAAAATAGTGTTGGGATTTTAGGAGGTCACGCATGAGAATCACCCTTGTAATCTGAGATCTAGGCCCAGGATGGCTTTCCACAGTGCTCGGGGATTCTGAGCCAGGATATCACATGATTTAATTCTTAAAGACTTGGGACCCTTAGTTGAGAATACAAACACACATGGATCTCACTTTGTATACCTCAATGGGCCTGGATTCATGTGACCTTTTGGCCACTCTTTGGGAAGCCTTCCCCGTGAGTGATCTCCAGATCTTTCATTGAAATGAGCTTCCTCACCATTTAATGGTTCCTGAATTAATTGAAACCCACAGTGCCTCCAACTTCATCCTTGAAAAATGGCTAGATAAATACCATGAAATTTTTGAAATTTCCATGACCAGGTGGCACTGGATAAACTTTGAATGTCCTGTTGCTGATCATGATGGTTCCAAACTGTGCCTTGATTGACTGGGTTTCGTGAAAATGTTGTAGAACAGAGATGCCAGTAAGTTGGAGCCTGCTGAGTAGTGGGCATAGAGCAGTGGACTGTAGGTGTGTAAATAAATATTTTTGGTAGGATCACCTGGATCTTCCATTGGCTTCCAAAAGACTTGCGACTGACATGGTGCAGGCAGCCGACCCTTATATGTAAAGGCATCTTTTTATATGGAGAGGTTTCAGGGCAATGTTCAGAATCAGGTTGCTATAGTCAAGTGGGAAAGCTATGTGGGATTAAAGCCTGGTTCGTACATTCTCTTGTCGACCATGACAAACCACACGTGACAGAACTCCCTCTATCATTGTGTCGCAGTTGAACTCCTTGTATTTCATGAATCTAATACGAAACTCCCAGTTCAGGAGTAAGAAACACCCTGAAAATTGGAGCATGACCAAATGGCTTCACAGACCACACGGGAAGACACTTAGCTCCCAGTGGCCACAGTTTACCTACAAAGAGAGCATTCAGAACTGCTGCCTCATTTTCATTAGAAAATAAGGAACCATGTCCTCCAGGTCACATAGATGCAGACCCAGATTTCATGGTGTCACTACAAACGAAACTAAATTTCCTGACAATTACAAATATTTCATGTGCCCAACCACAGAGGAAGTTTCTCAAGAAGTCTTTAGGCCAGCAGAGCTCCATGTTTGTGAAGTGTTTACCCTCTCCCTTACTTTTGGAAACTGTTCTTCTACTTCCAGTGTTGTGAACTTCTGAGCATTTTACATTTCTCATATGTATTCACAGATTTTCTAACTCCTCTCCTCTAATTGTGTCTTACTTGGAGTGATGGTTATGTCAAGCCATTGTTCTGGAAGAGAGTGGGAAATTGTTCCTGTAGTACATGTTTGCATACACATTAGATTAATTTTTCTATTTTCCATTTGAAATACTGAATCCCTGACACCAACCCATACCCTACTAGAATCTGACTACTAATCCTAATATGATGGAGAAAAAGAAACCTAACTGAATAGAAATACAGTCCTTTCATAGGAAGCATGGTGTATACTTGTATTTGCCTTCTGCTTTATCAAGAGTATGTGTTTTAAATCTAGTCAACTTTTTATTATAATATTTCTTCATGAGTTTTTAAAGTTATCACATATGTAAATTCCTGTCTCCCTTTCTCTGTATCCTATTCAGCACATGTATTTTTTATGCACATATACTATCCTACCTGGTATCCCACGTACATTCTTGTGAGCTCACTGACATTGGAATATAAAAATTGTGAAAAGAGATGACTCCCCCTAAATACTGATTGAACTGAAAATTCAACCTATGGGTGAGCTTCCTAGTAAAAAACATTATACATAAATCCATGTTAAGTAAAATGAATATTTTTGGATATGTGGATGAATTATATTTTATGATGAATTTCAATTGGCATATATATTTCTACATATTAATTTGTGTGTGTGTTTGTGTGTGTATTTGTGTGTATATATATATATATATATATATATATATATATATATATATATATATATTCTCCAGAATTTCCAAAATATGAAATATATGTATCTTATTATACACTCCCTAAATTCATTCGTATTCATGTATTTGGGTGTATAATCAACTTTACACAAGATTATTCTAAGAAATACTCAACCACCTGAAATACATATTGGTTTCCTACTACTGAAAACTAAGTTCAGTGAATGGTGCTTACAAATCCTAATATTTCTACTGTAACTGACCCAGTTTAACATCAATGGAAATAGATTTCTATGGGACATGATGTGTATTTTGAAGTTCATTTTTATTAAACACTGGTACATTAAAATTTCTTCAGTTTATGTACAACATAGGATACATTTTTTTCATTCACAACTTCACAAATTTATAGGCATTTGGTTCACTTTCAATTACTTACTATTTCAGAACACATGTATTCCTCCATATTTCTCTACTGTTCTTTTCACTTGACTTCATTCTAAACACATTATTTTCGATTCCATTATCATTGTTCAAGCAAAACTCACTCCTCATGATAAACTGTAACCCTAATATTACCATTAGATATATAACAGGTTGGAATGAATTTATGTATATCAATATAAGATTTCATATATTTTTTTCAGATGCAAATTCAATCCATTATTTAAAGTTGGAACCAGTTATATACTTTATTCACAATATGGTCTATTCATGCATCATCTGAATAATCATCAACACAGGGTACACCTTTTCGTATCCCCAGTACTAATTTATAAGTTTTCAGGATATTGCTCCCCATAATGGTGGAAGAAAGACTCATGTCACCTGATCTACATATACATTTATCACAGTAGTATTCTGGACACAAAATGCAAAGGTCACACTTATGATTGTACCAAAGCCTAAATGGAAAGTGAGCATGGATTATTAAAAACATCTGTCCAGGTTGAGTAATGCTCTCAAATGTCAATCCTCTTTGTTACTACATATTTGTTTTTTTCCTAAGATTATATATTCAACCTCAAGCCTTTTGAAAATATCTAATCCTATCACTCACTTTATACTATGCCTGATTTCTTAATGTCCCTATTGATATCTGCTTTTCTACATATTGTCCCCAGTTCATCATTGTGACTGTAACTTCAAATGTGCTGACATTTACATTCACTCTCTATCTGAAACCCTATTGCTAAAGAACTTTTGGTCCAACTCCTATACTCACTATTCTTCCTAAACCTACTGACTATCTTCCTAATCCTACAGACTATCCCTTTTTGACTGCATGTTCTCTTCTACATTCAAACATCCGAGGTACACGGTCCTATGCCATTGTATATCAATTTATCTGAGACCTCGGTGCAGAACATAATTCAAGCTAAGTATACCAATCGTGGTTTCAATTCCTATCTGGGCTTCAAATCTTTCCTAGATCTCTGTTCTCATACATATATTTCACGTCTATATTCTTATAAATATCACAGGTTCCCAATACCATTATTCATCCAGCATAATTATTCCTAACCCAAATCGAACATGCTATTAACCCTAACCATACACTGTTCCCTCAATCTCATTTACAGAAGAGCAGGAACAGAGTTGGTCTTACAATACAGGAAAGTAGGGGATCTTCCACCAGCTGACAACATCAAAAGTCCATGCAGAAATAATCCCTGGAGAAGATGTAGGCAGCTATGAGGGACCTGAGAGAGCAAAAGTCATCTTACATGGAAAACATCCTGGTCATGATGAAAGGATGTGTCTGAATCAGCCTCTCTTTTCTTAATGTAGTGAAGATGGACCAAACCAGGCCTGTGTGGAGAGTTGATCCCGGGTGCCTACGGTTGATATACCATTCTAACTTGTGAAAATGTCAGAGCAAGTAGGTGCAGCCTCCATCTGATGGGACCCTCGGAAGGAACTGTTAGGAAAATGTGGTTGCCAGGGTAGTGACCTCATTCAGTTCCTGAAGGAAATGAACTCAACTTACTTCCTTGGTGATGAAACTCTCTGAACATGGGATCCAGGAAGCCAGGCACCCAAAGCCAGTCCCAGTGCAAGTCCCAGTGGTCAAACTTGTTTGGATTTACCAAGGACAGAGTCAGTCTTTCTTGGTACATACTGATGTGAGGTTGGCCAAATGCCAGGAAGATCTGAAGAGGGGCCTTTCCTGAGAAAGCAGGTAGTGGCTCATCGCTGGCTTCTGACAGCATCACAGAGTTGGCAACGGAGACCATATCAGAGACAGGACACCCCAATATGGGGGAATATATCATGGCCCACCAGTCAGAGGACACTCTGGATAGTCAGAGACCTACTGGGGGAAGGAGGTGTCTTTGTGGGTGTGGTTGTGGGTTTGTTGTTTTGTCTCCTGTTCTCAGAATAGGTAGGAAAGGTGGTTTGTTAGTTTTGGAGTGGACTGTTTCTAGTAAGTCATTTGACAAGGCGAGTGTTTCTGTGTCTATATATCCCATTGTGTCCGTGGTTGTAGACATTAGAAAAGAAAATGCATCAAGGGATTTGTCCAGTCTACTAGAAAGCTTCCCAGCATTCATCCTGTGCAATTTATGAATGAACTGCAGCTTGCCTTATAAATGGGCAACACTCGCCATCTTCCTAAGTTCCTGTTTTCTTCCTGAATTCTGGCCACTCTCTAGAATACGCTCATGGTTTTGTGTCCAAGATATGTACCACCCCAAGCACTGTGACATGGCAATGTACTGGATAGCTGAAGGGAATGGCGAGTATCTCAGAAAACTCAGATATCAGTGTGACCAAGAAAGTCTCAGTGGAGAAACCCTGCTTTGGGCCTTTTGCTTCCCTGTCTGTTGCCCTGAATGTCAGGAAGGTCTTTGCCTCCGGCAACCCCTTTGTGAAGACTGAAGAAAACAGTTTTCAAATGGAAATAAATGTGCATCACCTGTGGCTCTTTGCTTAATTGCTTTGGAAAGGGATGTTTCTGAATCTGCATCTTGGCCCTGTGTGAGCCTGTGGCTTAGATTCTCAGCACCTGATGGATCTAAAGAAAGATCCCATGTGTGCATCCAAAACTAAAATGGCAAAAAGGGCAGTCATAGTGGATGAAGTCTCTTGCCTTCCTCCAGACAAAAGCTGAATAAAGATACTATAGAACTCAATAGCACAATCAATAACCTAGACGTAACCAACATATATAAAATATATCAACCATCATCAAGTGGATACACGTTCTTCACAGCAGCACATTGATCCTACTCCAATATAGACCATATATTATGCAATAGGGAAACTCTTAGTAAATATAAAGGTATGGAGATAATACCATGCACCATATCTGATCATAATGGATTGAAACTTTAAATCAATGAAAAAAAAAGGAAGGAAAAATTCTACATCACATGGAAAATGCACAATATGTTACTGAATGATCAGTGGGTTACAGAAGACATAAAGGAGGAGATAAAAAAATTCTTAGAGACAAATGACAATAGAGACACAACATACCGGTTTGTATGGGACACAATGAAAGCCGTTTTAAGAGGGAAATTCATTTCTTGTAATTCTTTCCTCAAAAAAAGAAAAAAACAACAACAAATAAATGAACTCACACTACACCTCAAAAACCTAGAAAAGGAAGAGCAAAAGAACATCAAATGTAGTAGAAGACAAGAAATAATTGAAATTAGAGGAGAAATCAATGAAATTGAAACAAAAAATCTACATTGTAAAAATTGAAATAAATAAGAGTTGGTTCTTTGAAAAAATAAATATGTTCGACAGGCCCTTAGCCATGCTAACGAAGAGAAGAAGAGAGAGAACTCAAATTACTAACATATGGAATAAAGATGGAAATATCACAACACACACTACAGAAACACAGAAGATAATTAGAAAGTATTTTGAAACCCTATATTCCAATAAAATAGAAGATAAAGAAGATATCGATAAATTTCTTAAGTCATATGATCTGCCCAGATTGAGTCAGGAAGACACTCACAATTTAAATAGACCAATAACAAAGGAAGAAAAATAAGAAACCATCAAAAGACAACCAACCAAAAAGAGCCCTGGACCGGATAGGTATACAGTGGAGTTCTACAAAACCCTCAAAGAAGAATTAATACCAATACTTTTCAAGCAATTTCAAAAAATAGAAAAAGAAGGAGTTCCTCCAAATTTATTCTATGAGGCCAACATCACCCTGATTCCAAAACCAGACAAAGACACTTCAAAGAAAGAAAACTACAGACCAATACCTCTAATAAACTTGGATGCAAAAATTCTCAATAAAATCATGGTGAATTGAATACAAAAGCATATCAAAATAATTGTGCTTCATGATCAAGTAGGATTCATCCCTGGGATGCAAGCCTGGATCAATTTATGGAAATCAATAAATGTAATCCACCACATCAATAGACTTAAAGACAAAAACCATATGATCATCTCCTTAGATGTAGATAAAGCGTTTGACAAAGTACAGCATTCCTTTATGTTCAAAACACTATAAAAATTAGGGATAACAAGAACTTACCTCAACATGGTAAAAGCTATATATGCTAAACCTCAGGCTAGCATCATCCTAAATGGAGAAAAACTGAAGGCATTCCCTCTAAAATCTGGAACAAGACAGAGATGCCCTCTATCACCACTTCTATTCAGTTTAGTTCTTGAAATACTAGCCAGAGCAATTAGACAGACAAAAGAAATTAAAGGCATAAAAATAGAAAAAGAAGAACTTAAATATTCGCTATTTGAGGATGACATGATAACATATTTAACAAACCCTAAAGGGTATGCAAAGAAACTGCTAGAGTTAATAAATGAATTCAGCAAAGTGCCAGTATATAAAATCAACAAGAAAAAATCAAAGGCATTCCTGTATATCAGCAACAAAACTTCTGAAATTGAAATGAGGAAAACCACTCCATTCACAATATCCTCATAGAAAATAAGATACTTGGGAATCAACCTAAAAAAAGAGGTGAAAGATTAATACAATGAAAGTTACATAACTCTAAAGAAAGAGATAGAAGAAGATGTTAGAAGATGGAAAAATGTACCCTGTTCATGTATAGGCAGAACTAACATCATCAAAATTGCGATATTACCCAAAGTTCTCTACAGGTTTAATGCAATGCCAATCAAAATCCCAATGGCATTTCTTGTAGAAATATATAAAGCAATCATGAATTTCATATGGAAAAACAATAGACACAGAATAGCAATAGCAATTCTAAGCAGGAAGTGTGAATCAGGATGTATAGCGATAACAGAGTTCAAACTGTACTACAAAGCAATAGTAACAAAAACAGCGTGGTACTGGTATCACAAAAGTCAGCTGGACCAATGGTACAGAATAGAGGACACAGAAACCAATCCACAAAAGTA